>NC_134855.1:74967637-75274304 GCF_049852395.1 Peromyscus maniculatus bairdii
TCAGGCTCTTAGTGCTGGAATTACAGGCATATGTATCCACACTCAGTTCATCAAATTTCTCTGTAACATACAGAAGGTACAGTTTTTGGTCTATTCTGCTGCAAATCTTATAAGGTGACTTCCATGCTTAGAGATTTCAGAGCAATTGAGTTCTTATAAGTTCCTCAATTATTGTACCATCTCAGAAACTTGGCATATTTCACTTACATGCTTGGGCTTAGGTCTTTAGGATTGTGAATCTTATAAATTCCTCAATTATTGTACCATCTCAGAAACTTGGCATATTTCACTTACATGTTTGGGATTAGGTGTTTAGGATTGTGAACCTTGGCTTTGCTCTCTTGAGAAAGAAGTATTTTTTTGTAGTTTATGAACCTATGTTCATACTTGATTCACATAACAAAAGTACAAAACTATATCAAATCCACCTGATGTCAGGATCCATATCCATATGTATGCATGTGTGTATATGTGTGTGTGTGTGTGTATGTACAGATATATGGCTTTCATTGTATGCTTTTAGTAACTCTTACTTAAAAGTGATTAATGAAAAAGATTAAGTTTTCAAAATGTCAATGAAAAGAAAACACAGAAAATTGGGAACAAATGAATTTGGAATCAAATTGTTGTGTGATGTTTTGTTTTGCTTTTGTTTAGTGGCAACTTGGTAAATTTAGAAGTTTTTCCAATTTCCTGTGCAAGTAAATATCAATATAGTTCAAATGAGAAATATTTGGAAGATTTGTGTAAAGTAGAAGAAGTTAAGCCCTCATGTTTAAAATGGCATAGAAATATTAGGTTGCAGGTGAATAGGAGCTGACCAATATCAGCTATGGTGGGTAGTTTTAATCGTCTACTTGACCCAATCTATGACCAGCTTGGAAAAAATTCTCATTTATACATTTTCTAGATCATATGGAACTGTGGACTTGTCTGTGGGGGAATTGCCTTGATTGTGTTCTCTGAGATGGGACATCTTTCCCACTGTGAGTAACATCATTCCTTGGGCAAAGTATTCTGCATTTCATAATAAGGAAGAAAGCAAGCACTAGCAAGCATATGTTAATTCATTTCCCCGACTCTGGATGTGATTACCTGCTTATTGTTCCTGCCACTCGGACTTCCCTGGAATTATGGGCTACAGTCTGGAACTTGAGCCAAATAGATACTTCTCCCTTAAGTTGCTTTGTTAAATTATTTTTATTATAGAAACAGAAAACAAAATTAAGAAACTAGCTTCTTTTTAACTCTCCAATCAGTGTTTAGCTTTTTCTAAAAATTTCTGTGCTGACCAACAGCAATCCAGAATATCCAGAATAGCAATAATTCTCCCTATGCATCCCCCTCCAGTTCTTCCTGGAATGGCCTTATTCACTGTGCTAGTGCTCACAGGAAGTTTGATGCCCTATTTTGAAACCCCTGATTCTGCCTTCTAATGCTTAATGCTAGTTTCTTCAGTAATTGTGTTCTTAGTTCTATGAGACTATCCTCATTTAACAATGGTGGTAGATTTTTTAATATTAGTTATATTTTTCTGTTGTTATGATGAAACACCAAACAAAGTAAGTTAAGGAGGAGGTTATTTTGTCTCACAGCTTGAAGGCACAGTTCCTCATGGCAGGGGATTTATACCAGTAAGACCTTCAGGCAGTTGGTTACACTGAATTTGCAGTCCTGAAGCAGAGAATGGTGAGTGCTAGTGCTCAGCCTGTTTTTTTTTTGTTTGTTTGTTTTTTTTTTTTTTGTTTTGTTTTGTTTTGTTTTGTTTCTATTCAGCACTGGAATCAGTCCACGGAGTTTCTCCACCCACATATAGGGATGATCTTACCACTTCAATTGGCCTAATCTACACCATCTTTCACAGGCATTCAGACACACTAATTTGATTTACAAATTTTTTCATACTCCTACCCAGAAGTAGATATCCTATAAGATTCTAGGTTCAACCATGTTGATTATTAATATTAACAATCACAAATACCAACTCTCTTAGTGTTTTAATTGCTGTGAAGAGTTACCAGAACAAATGGAAACTCGTATAAAGGATAAACATTTAATTGGGGTGGCTTACATTTTCAAGGTTTAGTCCATTATCATCATGGAGTAACATGGATGATGGCATTCAGAAGACATGGTGTTGGAGAAGGAGTTGAGATTCCTACATCTTGCCACACTGGCAATAGTAGGTAGCTTGAGCATATATGAGACTTCAAACCCACCTATACAGTGACACACTTCTTCCACCACCTATACAGTGACACACTTCTTCCACCACCTATACAGTGACACACTTCTTCCACCACCTATACAGTGACACACTTCTTCCACCAATACCACACTTAGTCAAACAGTGCCAGACTTTCTTGTAGTGATATTTTATTTGTACTGAAATGTGGTAATATTTTATTTGTGTTTTAATAAATAAAGTTTGCCTGGAGATCAGAGGAAGTAGCAAGTCATTTTAAGTAAATAAAGAAGTCAAGCAGCGGTAGCACATGCTCTTAATCCTATCACTTAGCAGACAGGGTTCTCAGTATGTTCATGGCCACACTAGGAAACAGAGCCAAGCATAGTGACACATGTGTTTAATCCTAGTGTAGCAGGAATCTTAAAAGTTCTTATTAATAAAATCAAACCTGAGGCCAGGTATTGGGGTGAACGCTGGAAGATCAAAGAAGCAGAACAAGCCACAGCTACCTCGCCTTGCCAATTTCTCAGCTGATCCTGTTTCCTCAGATTGGATGCCTCTGAGTCCTCATCCAGAATGAATTTCATCTGAACTGCTGCTGGAAAGCCTGAAAACTTAACCAGCCAAAAGCTGCTAGTCCCTTGTCTTTACCTTTCTGCTATCTGCCATCACTTCCTGGGATTAAAGGCTCACTTCTTGGGAATAAAGGTGTGTGCCACCATGCCTGGCTGTTTCCAATGTGGCTTTGAACTCTCAGAGATCCAGAGGGATTTCTGCCTCTGCAATGCTAGGATTAAAGGAGTGAGTGCCACCATTTTCTAGCCTCTGTATCTAGTGGTTGTCCTGGTCACTGACCCCAGATAAGTTTATTAGGGTACACAATATTTTGGGGAACACAATACCACCACATCCTAGTACCAACCATAGAAACTTGGAAGTCTGAACAGACAGACAGAAAGTGACATAGCTATGTAGGAAGAGGAAGTGAGGTAGCTGAGCTAAAAGGGCCAATGAGAGGGTAGAACAGCAAGGCATATAGATGTGTGTAGACAGGAAGTAACTCACATTTGGAAGCTGCCAAGTTGTTGAGGCAGGTTAGCTGTGACTTTCCCTATTTCTCTGATCTTTCTCTAAGGCTTTTACCCCTATATTTGGGTCCATGTTTTTTATTTAATAAGACCATTTAGAAATTTGTCTGCAGTTGGTGCCCAACTTGCAGTTAAAACCTGCCTTTTTAATTGAAATAGAAGGGGAAATGATGAGTGATATCCTTTTGTATGTGTTGCTCTGATTCGTTGAGCAGAGGAGACACTTCTAGCTGCCGCCAAGAGAAGCAAGATGTAAAGGTACTGGTAAGCCACAAGCCAAGTGGCAAGGTATAGTTTTATAGAAATGGGTTAATTTATCATGTAAAAGCTAGCTAGCCAGAAGCCTACCATGGCCATAGTTTAAAAATAATATAAGACGCTGTGTGTTTATTTGGGACTAAGTGGCTGTAGGACAATGGTGGAATAGATTCCACAGGATCAGAGAAAACTTCTGGCTATACTTCCTAATAGTTCCACTCTCTTTAGAGACAATTTTCTTTACAGCACTGAACTAACTTACAAAGATTTATTTATTTATTTTTGTTTCATTTTATTCATTTATTTATTTTTATTTTACATCCTGAGTACATTTTTCCATCCCTCCAGTCACCACTACCACCTCCCCTTTGCCTCTTTCCATCCAATCCTCCTTCATTTTTATTCAGAAAATGATAGCCCTCCCATGAACATCAACAAAATATAGCATATAAAATTGTAGTAAGACTAACACCTCACCTTGTTTGAACTAAGCCTGGGTAAGTTTGTACTAAGATGTAGGGTCTCAAATGCCAGTAAAAGAGTCTAAGCTCCTACTTTCAGTGTTATGAGTCCCAAAAGAAGACCAAGCTACACAACTGTTATATATGAGCAGAGGCCCTAGGGCAGTCCCATGAAGGTTCTCTGGTGGACAGTATCATCTCTGTGAGCTCCTATGAGACCAGGTTAGTTGATTCTGTGTTTTTTTCTTATCCTTGAACCCTCTGACTCTTACATGCCTTCCTCCCTCTCTTGAGTAGGATTCCCCCAGCTTGGCCTAATAATTGATTATGAGTCTCTACATCTGTTTCCACCAGTTGCTGGGTGAAGCCTCTATGATGACTACTGGGCTAGGTACCAATCTAAGAGTAAAGCAGAATATTATTAGACATCATTGCGTAGATATATTTTTTTCTTTAGTAATATTTGGTTCTGTCTCAGGTCTCTGGGCCATCTGGCCTCTGGTTCCTGGTGTTCCAGGCATTGTCAGGGTTCAGCTCATTCTCAAGGAATGAGTGTCAGGATGTGGGACTAGTCCCACAATCTCTGTGTCACCCTTAACCGAGAACATCCCATAGGCAAGACAACTGTAGGTCAAAGATTATGTTGCTAGGTTGGTGTCCCAGTCCCTCCATTGGAAGTCTTCCCTGGCCACAGTAGATGACCAGTTCAAACTACATACTACAATTGCTGGGAGTCTTAGCTGGGCTCCTCCTGGTAGATTCCTTAGAGGTTCCTTAGCACTAGATTTCTACCTGATCCTGAAATGCCTACCCTGCTTTCTGAAAAACCACCTTCACCTGTTCTCTCATGTTCTCATCTCCATTACCCCCAGTCTACCCATGAAATCTCCTCTATTTCCCCTTCCCAGGGATATCTGGGTGTCCCCCTGGAGCCCTTCTTCTTACCTAGCCTCTCAGGGTCAATGAATTGTTGTATGGTTCTACTTTAATTTATAGCTAGCACACACTTATAAGTGAGTAATACTATATTTGTCTTTCTCTATCTGGATTACCTCACTCAGGGTGATTCTTTCTAGGTCCATCTATTTGTTTTCAAACTTCATGATGTCATTGTTTTTTTTTTTTTGTTTGTTTGATTACCAAAGTGGCTGTACAAATTTGCACTCCCACCACCAATGAAGGAGTGTTCCCTTTGGTTCACATCCTCTGCAGTATAAATGATCACTTGTGCTTTTGACATTATCCATTCTGATAGGTGTAAGATCATTTTGATTTGCTTTTCCCTGATGGCTAAGAACGTCAAATAATTCTTAAGTGTATCCCAGCCATTTGAGATTCTTCTGTTGAGAATTCTCTGTTTATGTCTGTTCCCTATTTTTTACTTGGATTATTTGGGTTTTTATGTCCAGTTTCTTGAATTCTTCATATATTTTGTAAATCAGCCCTCTGTCAAGTGTGGGGTTGGTGAAGATATTTTCCCTTTCTGTAGGCTGCTGTTTTGCCCTATTGACAGTGTCCTTTGCCTTAAAGAGGTTTTAAATTTCATGAGGTTCCATTTATTAATTGTTGGTCTTAGTATGCATGCTACTGATGTTCTGTTCAGGACGTAGTTTCCTGTTCCAATATGTTCAAGGCTGTTTCCCACTTTTTCTTCAATCAGGTTCATTATATCTGTGATTCTGTGAATTTTCTTATTCTAATTTCTTTGTACGATCCAAAATTTATGGTGGCATAATCATGTAGCACTAGCAGCATATACGTGTAATCCCAACACTAAGGAGGATAAGGAAGGATGCTCATTCAAGGACAGCCTTGGATATATGGAGCAACTGAGGTTAGAATACATAGACTGCCCCAAATCCAAAACCAAAATGAAAGCAAAAATATTTCTAAGTAGCTCATTTATATGTTTAGAAAAATTTCCATGATCCTTTCACTAGGCTGGTTGCTCTGTTTGTGGGTCTGGTCTTTGTGAATTATCACTCCCGTCCCCATTAAGCTTTGATGGTGTTTGACATCTTTACCATAATCCAATGTAAACTCTGTCCTTCTTGGCATGGCTAGATGCTTTGAAGTTTAGTATCTTTCATCTCCTTTACCAATTTGTCAATATTTTTTCTCTGCTTCTTTCCTTATAACTTTTCTACCTGTTTATTTTCTTTAGATTTGTAGCTATTGTTGTTTATCCTAGATGTTTTCTCTAGTTGTGAATCAAAATGCTTATTTTACATCATTTCATTGTTCTTTTCCTCATCAATTCATATACATGTCTTCATGATTTGATGATGTTAAGGATGGATTTTCAACATTAATCATATACCTACAGTAAGCTTCTATTATGTTTGCATGTATGTGACAAATGCCTATTTATGTATGCAACATCTGTTTGTGCACACATATGGGTATATATATAGAGAGAAAAGTGTTTAATATCAGATGTGGTTCCTTAGAAGTTGCCTACTGTGTTCTTTTTAAAGATAGAGATTGTGTCTTCCACTAAACCAGAGCTTACTGAATTTGTTAGACTGACTGCTTATCAAGCCTAACAGAAACTCACAACTGCAACTCCCCAGTGTTGGGATTACAAGTCCACATCATCAGTGCAATGTGAGAGTACCCAACCAATATCTGATTTAACTTAAGACCCACCCCATGAAGTGGAACCCATACCCAACACTACATGTGCGACCAAGAACCTGAGACTAGATATCACAGAGATCTACGGGGAAACCAAATACTACTGTTCTAAAATAATGAAGCAATAAAATAACGCCTAATGACAGTCTCCTGTTTTCATAGAACTATGCCTTGCTCATCTGTATATCAAAGAAGCTTCCTCCTGCAGCAGATGGAAACAAACAGAGAGACCCATAGCAAGATATTATGCAGAAAATAAGTAACTTTGGAAAACTCAGCCCTACACAGTAAGTCTCCATCAAATCCCTCCCCTTAGGGCTCCTAGATCCCTGTAGGAGAGGCAGAAAATGTGTAAGAGCCAGAGAGAATGGAGGAAATCAACAAAATAAGACCCTCTAAACCATATGGATCAATGCACATATGCACTCACAGAGACTGATTGCATGCACAGTAAGTACCTGTATAGTTCTGCACCACATTAGGTCTTGAAGCTGAAAGAAGAGGACATATGCCACTAGTCCTAAACTGTCTCCATTTGATAACCACATGAAAATGAAAACTAAGTTTTCTCTAAGGGAGAAACAAACTACTCTTAAAGGCAGGCTGCATGCACAGCAGTAGATGGCCAAAAGAAAATGAAATCAGCATTTTTGGAATGTGTGTGTGTGTGTGTGTGTGTGTGTGTGTGTGTGTGTGTGTGTGTGTGTGTAATGTTCTTTTTGTACATATTATAGCTTATTGTTTAGTCCTTTTGTAGGATTCTTGAGTGTGCAAACACGTGGGTCTTTGTGTCTATACTTGTTTCTTTGGCCCTATTCCTTCTGTTTGTGTTTTGTCCTATTTCAATGTGTTAGTTTTTGTTATATTTTATTATTATCCCTTAGGATCTGCTTTATTTTTCTAATGAGAGACAGGGAGTAGACATATCCAGAGGGAAGGGAGAAACTTGGAGAAGTAGAGGGAAGGGAAACTGTAATCAGTTTGTATTCCATGAGAAAAAATAATGCTCTTTTTAATAAAAGGAAAACATATACACATCATCATGCATGGCTTTTATGAGGATTCTGGGGATCAGGCGCATGACCTAATGATTCTGCTGTCAGCACTATACTGACTCAGCTATCTTTCAAACCTCTTAATATTTTTCTTTCCTGAGATAGTGATACCTCAAATGAGATTTTTTTCTCAATACTAATGAAATTCCACTAAGAGAAAAGGAAAAAAGAGAAAAGAAATCAGCAATGTAAATGTACATAAATCATTAAGCCTTAATATGGGATTTATTTTCACATTTAAGGGACAGAATTCATTTGGTATTCTGATATGTATTTGGATCTATGTGTTTTGATAAAATAAATTATCATCATTGAAATTAATACATTTTGCTTAATATTTTAAATGAATCTGGGTAGTGTTCTAATTTATTAAAAAACACATTGGCTTCTTCCATGGGGATATTATGTTTTCTCAGGTAGAGAATAATAAGTAGAAGAAGAAATGAAGTGTAGGCAGCTTCTTTAAGGACTTGGTAATATATTACCTTCTCTTTCAGAATGCTCACAAAAGTGATTCTGGAGCTGTTAATCCTGTTGGTTCTCCTTCAGCAGACAGGACAATAAATATTCCTTATTGTGAAAGATTTATTCTCTACACCATCATAACTGAGTCAATCGATACAGTTTAATGTTTCCCTAGACAATCTGCTGTGCACAACACATTTCATCAGCAAATGCACATTAACAAAATACCTGATTCCACAGTGACAGTCATGTGACTTAAGAAATGTAAAATAATAATAACCCCAAGCACGTAGTCTGGGGATTAAAATGCTGAGCACACTCTCATTTATACACAATGAGTACAGAATTTATAAACTTAGGTTTGAATCTAAGTGTCCTGACACAAAATGATTGATTCCAATAAGAAGCTTCAAATTCAAACTTGTTGATATCAAGTTAAAACCTGAAAGTGAATTTTTACACATATTTTCTTTATGCATATAGCGTTATTCAATATACATATTCATTATATCTAATATATATAATAGTACTTGTGCCTTACTTGGTATTGAAATTCATGAGTACCTGCAATAATAATTCATCATAGCATATGAAAAAATTAAAGCAATTCCTGACCAATGTCACAGAATGTCATTTTTACAATGAACTTAGAATTTTACGAAATGTCCTTTCAATAATAGTTTGTCTTTTGCTGTCTCTAACCTCAGTCATTTATATGTTTATAAGAAAATAAAAGTAGTAAGTTCTTTTATGTTTTAGTCATATATTAAGACATTATTGTAAATGTTTCCGTATATTAAATTCCACAGTGACACTTGTTTTCAATAATCTGTGTTCTGTAATAACTGGAAACACATTGAATTTTAAACTCTGTTTTAATACATTTCAATTCAAATAATGAACACTTTACTAAATATATGTTCATTAATATTAATAAAAACAATACAATATTAAAATATTCAGAAATAAATTAACATAAAATAATCAAAATAATTTGATAGAAATATATTAACTAGTACTTTAGGAACAGCTGTAATTTGTTGACTATCACACAGTAAGAGACAACACTGAACATTCTGTATTGAAGGAAACATGCATATTTAGAATTTTAATAATCATGCCCAGGTTATGGTACTGAAATTGAGCTTCATTCTCTTCCTTTATTCTTACTGAAATTATATGTATTTCCCAATTTCATCCTGATCATTTCCACATTAAGTAATGAATTTTTATTATCTGAGTGATTTTTTTTTATTTCTTATCAACCCAAGAATGAAGCTGTAGGAGAGGACAATTAAAGTAGCCGCATAGCTGTCCTCTGCCAGTCCAGACCATCTGCCATTTTCTTTATATTGGGCTTCAACTTTCAAATTAATGATGTTCCTACCTTTTTCTCCTGAGTCCTGGGATTACAGATGTGTACTACATTGTCCTGAATGAGTTACAAAATTATTCTTATTGGTTGCAGGCGTGCATATTAATTTCTGTTTCTTTTGTAACAAATCACTACAAACTCTTGCCTTGAAGGATACACATTTATTGTGCATTTAATTTCTTAATTTCTACAAGAAATAACTTACACTGGATAGCAGTTAGGCTTTGTGTGTGGCATGGGAGTTTCACAAGGTCAAAGGCTAATGTATAACCAAGTCAATTCTCATATCTAGAGAATCTGCCTCTAAACATTTAAGACTCCAACAAAACTAAATGTCTTTCTATCTTTCTGTGAACCTTCTGAACATTAAGTGAAGAGAGCCAGATGGAATCGGTTTGGCGATGTGTGGATAGAAACCTGACTTTCAGAGCTGAATCTCATGTTTGCTTCTGTATTTTGAAGGCAGCTCACTCTAGAGGAACTATACAGGGACCAGACTGACTGCATTCCTTAAGACTCTTCCTCATGTAGAAAAAGTATTAGTCAATTGGAGACTTTTCAGTTGTTCAGCTATGCTTGGAGCTATATAGAAAATTGTCAATCTAGATTGTAATACTATAAGCCAACTGAACTGCTAATCTGCAGCTATGCGCTTTGGAATGCTATCCCTGGTATTATACAATATGTCCATTTAGCTTAAGTCTCAAAAAGTATTGTTCTCAGAATAGGTCCAGTAACTCTCAGCTTTACACATCCCCAAGCCATGGTGTTTACAACCTATTCAGCATTGACTAAATCCTGGGATGTCTCCTTAACGGGACCTGGGAAAATAAAATTGTTTACATAAGTAAAAGCCTAAATCTGGATCTACCACAATGTGTGATTTTTATGGAACAGCCTGCCTGGAATATCACAGTCTCAAATATAAAACCTTTTGAGCAGTTTGGTAATAATAGTTTTTAATGACTAGGTCCTCACTTCCAACAAAACAATCAGTATTCTTGAGGGACTTTATATAAAAAGCATGGGCAATTCTATGGAGATATTTTTAGTTCACTTACTATCATTTCATGTAAAGTTTAGAGCCATGGAAATTCCATCTGAGACCCAGAGGTTTTGTTTACTTTGTGAACTTAGATTTAATTTCTGAGTCTTCAATAAATTTTTCTTCAGAACATGAATGATAATGCTGTTAATAAACTTGTTCAGGAGATTAAGTGAGGTGATTCATATGCTAGCATTCAATCCAGTAAATGCAAAATTACATGTTAGAAGGGATAGACAGATGGACATATAGATGTTGAGATATGATATAAATATTCAGATACAAATACACAGAAAGATTTGAGTCTTTTTTTTTTTGGCCTTTAGTAACTAGTCTTTTTAATATGTATGTACTCTGTGGTGGTTAGTATTAATTATCAACTTGACAGCTCGGATGGTCTAATGAGGAATTTTTATATTGTTTAGATAAATTTAATTTTCAAGAATATTTGTGAGGAAATGTCTTAATACTATTTGTTAATGTGGCATATGTCTTAATTGCAGATGGGACCATTCCCTGGGTTGGGGATTCTGTACTGAACAGTAAGAAGAGACCAAGCATTATACTAGTGTAACCTCATCACCGTCTTCTAATTGTGGACTTAATGACCACAGGCCTCACATTACTGCTATTCTTCTTTCCCAACCATGATAGAGTATACCTGGAACTACAAACTCTCTCTCCACACTCCTTTCACTCATGTTGCTGTCAGAGTATCTTACCAGAATCAGGAAACAAACTACAACATATTGTATTTTGCATTTAAGATATAATTACAGAATTTATGATGTTTTAACTCATTTTCATATTTTACTTGAATTATTTTAATTTTGTTGTCTCATTTGGACATGATGAATTTGCTTCCCTCTTTTTAAAAGGCCAGTTTTGCTTAATTTCATAAAAGTCTGTATTTATCTCTCAGTGTATGTATTATCAAACCTTTATTTCTTTCTCATTTTAAGTCATCTATGCAGTATATTGTATAATACAACTATTCATTTGCTCTGCCTGTAACTGTATTTTAAAAGTAGCAAATAAAGAAAATAAAAGAGTAAATTGACTGTTTACTGATTGATAATTATTCAATTCTCTTTACATGTTCCGTAGTACACATTACATTTTTTTCCTTATAACTCATTGATAAACTGTCTGATGTTATCAGCTTGGGATCATAAGCTCAGATATCTTACAAGGTTTGAAAAGTACTGCAAACAAAATGAAGTAGCACATAGGTAAAATAACACAGTGCTAATTGCCAAATAGCATGCTGTCAGGAAGGAAGAAAATTGTGTTAAGCATTGGTATCTTCAATTCAGTGCTCTGTCTAGAGATGAAGAAACTCAGATGAAAGTTTACCATGAAAGTTCAAGATTAACATTATTTAATTTTTTGAGATAAAACTGTAATATGCTTCCTCACTATGTTGTCTCTGAATTATGTGAACAAATTTAAATATAAACTCCATCACCAAGTGCTGTCGTCTCTGGATAGAAGGAAGCTTATGACCTATGCCAGCTGAGGCAGAGATAGAAGCACAGCTTCAGAGTGTTGTTGCACCATCCAGATCTGTTCCTTTAATCTCTGAGGGACTTCAACTCAGGAAAAACTACTTCTTTGGCTTTAACACAGAACAGATATTTCAGGATAAGCCAGTTTGACATAGGTTGGTGTTTCTTAAGAAAAAAATTTTACACGAATATTGAACACATAAGTTAAAAGAAAGAGAGGTGTGAAAAAGAAATTAAGGCTTATCCAAAAGCTTTTGTGTTGACTTGTCAGAGGAGAGCCACACAAATGTATTTCTATTGACCATATATACTAGTTTAGTGTATTTTGAGTTACTTCTCAAAGCATTACTAAGAACAATCCCTTTCTCCTTTATTATCAATAAATAAGATAATGTGATGGCTTTGAAGATGTCTTGGGTGGTTTTACAATCTGACAGCTGAAATCCAGAAGCCACTAAGTTGCACAGATACCTTAGGACATGTCCACTGACTATAAATGATGCTTCTGTGGCGAGTCCTATAAAATTGCAAGTTTCTAGCCGGGAGAGTATCAAGGCCTCATACCAATGTCAATTGTACTGGGAGTTATTTTCAGCTGACAAGAGGTCTCACCCTGACTCCAGGGTGAGGGCCTCTTGTTCCTCCCCATCTATCCATAATTTTCTCTATATTTCTATTGTGCACCTACAGACCTGTGAGTTTTGGCTCTGGTTTAGCTATGCATTCACATAGATCTGCCTTATTGTCATATGGATCTGTTTATGATGATGATAGTTTGCAAAAGCTGTTTGAATAAAACAGTTGTGGAATTGTTACCCTGACTATGTAGGATGCTGTTTTAATTACCACTTGATGTTCCTTTACAAGTCAACTTAACTTTATCATTGTTCTTTCACTTTTGCAAGTCCCAAATTAGTATAAAGAAAGAAGTAGAACCTTTCTAAAACTGTCACAAAGATGTTCTCAAGGCTGCCTGGGAACCAGGCATAGATGCGAATCTAAGAATCATAGTGGGTGTACAATGTCTGAAACCTATTTTTGCTTTCTCAGGGACATCTCCTCTGAAAGGCATTAAATGTAATATGTCTCATAGCCATGACTTATAGATCTCTACCAGCTAAGAACCTTATCCGAACATCTTTGGAACCACCTCACAATAGGGAATGTGGAACATGCTTTCAGAAATATAGCTGACAGTGAATATTCATCATTTTAGCATCAAAAGAGCAACTGTTGGTGTTATACACAATTCTGATTGTTATTACTTCTAAGAGGTCCCAAATAAAGGTCAATAAGTCAGTGAACTCATGCTAAAATACTATGATATAAAGAGATTTCACACTCTGTCATGGTCTTTCCTATAACTTAATTCCTCAGAAATGCTGTTTTCTCATTGCATATTTCCCAGTTCCCCCAAATTACAACCCATAAGAACTGCTTTTTATAGGAAGACACACACAACTTTTTTTTTTTGGTTTTTCCAGACAGGGTTTCTCTGTGTAGCTTTGTGCCTTTTCCTGGAACTCCCTTGGTAGTCCAGGCTGGCCTCGATCTCACAGAGATCCACCTGGCTCTGCCTCCCGAGTGCTGGGATTAAAGGCATGCGCCACCACATAAATAAGCCATGTTAACAAATCTAACAAAACTATAATCTGAGCCAAGCTTATTACTACAGACCTGACTGCTTAGTGATCAGAAATATAAAGTTATGAACTGTATTTCCACAGCAACAAAATGATGTCCCTAAGAACAATGTTCCTACATAAAGCAACTTTTCACAAAGTTTAAGAACTTGAATGTCAAGGGGAATTTTGTCACAAAAAGAAACTGGTATGCCTCAAATGGCTTTCAAAAATGTCACTTTTGTTCAATATCCATGGATTCCTTTTTCTATTTGACATCTACAAATATCAGACCCCATGATGGAATCAGTCAGCCGGAGTATGCATGTAATAGCTGTTTTAATTGAATTCCAAATAAAGTGAGACTTCTATTTTGAATTAGGGAAATATCCAAATTCAAAGGTTTATCTATGTTATCAGGATATTCTTTAAATAATAATTCTAAATTTCCTTTTCATATCTGACTGCAAAGCATCACTGTAAGAAAAAATGAGATAGAGGTAATTAGAAATAATTGATACAAACTCTATTCGAATATACTCACTTTTACACTCAAATCTTGTTGAACTCATCTCTCCTTAATTTCACAAATATCCTATTGTTAGTGTCGTTCACCTTTTGTGGTGGAAAGTGGGGATAATAGTTATGTCATTACAGAATTCCCTGACTTGTGAGGTTGAAAATGAACATAAAGAAGACATTTCTGATTTAAACTATACATGCTTTATATTTATCATTGCCCTCAATTACACAAATCACAGGAAATGGAATCCTTCGTACTTTATACCTGGCTATGTGAACAATTATGGCCTTCAATTATCCTGAATGAATTCGAGAAGAGTCCCCTGGATATGAATAGTCAGTGATAAATAAAAGCAAGTAGAGCAAAATCTCATTTCTACACATGAATTCTGTTGCCAAGCTGTGTTAACACTCCTAATTTACTAAAAACCAACCACAAACAATGAAACAAACAAGAACAACAATGAAAAGCCCTTTTATTATCATTGTTTATGAGAAATATCAGATCTAACATCAGGGTATTGCTACAAAATACACCAGTGTTTGTAACAAGGACATGCTAACAAAGTATTTTATAAATGCAAGATGTTCTGATTTAGTATGAATGCGTTTTGGAATGAACTTCTTTCACTCCTTTCTCAAAATTATATATGTATGTATATATGTATATATATATATATGCATATACACAAATATGTATATGCACATATATACATACATATACATCAATCATGTATGCATACATAAAAAAGGGCCAATAATTTGAAAGAGAGCACGGAGGAATATGTTGGAGATTCTAGAGGGAACAAAAGTTTGGTTGAAAAGTTCTGATTATATTATAATCTCAAAATAAAAAAAAAATAAGCTACAGAAAAAGAAATAGGACTTCCCGCTCTGACTCAAAGTTGGAAAATAAAACACATTTTACCTGATGGAAAGTCAGGGCAAGCTCAACTGGAAAACTCTCAATGTGGAAAAAACTCTTTGTGTAACAAGAGAGAAACAAAGGAAGAATTAAAATGAAAGTGAATGGGTGTTCAGTAGTTACCCAATCTTTAAAAATGTATAGAAAGAGAGATATAAGATTTAATTTATTTCTCAACATTTTTTCTCAAACATGTCACGTCATTGATATAATATTATAAATTTTTGGCAGTACATTTCATAGAAACATACATTTCCACGCCTGTATTTTAGGTCTGAATTGTGTTGATAAGGCCTCCAAAAAGTTAAAGGTCCAAATGCAGTCATGTGTGTCAGGATGCAAGTTAGTATGAAAATTGTCAGTTCTTTATACGGTCTATGATACATATATATGAACACACAAGTATATCGTTTGCTTGTGATATAATTTTTTACTCAGACTCTGAAATTAACTATGAAACAAGCAAGCAGAATTCAAGTATTATGCTTTCCTATTTTATTATCCGACTACCATCATTTACTAAATCACTTGCTCCATTTTCTTTTGCCTTGTCTGGTGCTCAAATTTAAGCAATATGATTCCAACTGTAAGAGAAGAGGGCATTTATTTTCACTACAGCTCAGATGAAAAAAATATATTTGTAACTGTGTGTGTGTGTGTGTGTGTGTGTGTGTGTGTGTGTGTGTATTAGTAAGAGAGGGAGAAGGAGGGAAGGAGGGAGGAAAGGAAGGAGGAAAAGAGGGAGGGAGGGAGGGAGGGAAGGAGGGAGGGAGGGAGGGAGGGAGGGAGGGAGGGAAGGAGGGAGGGAGGGAGGAGGGAGGGAGATGCATCTTTTTTCCAGTTTTAACCATTGGATTGAAAGGAAAGATAACAGAAAGACATAATCCAACAATTTCTCAAATCCTTGGCATCATTGCCTTTTGATTACTATGCTGATCATAAGTACTTGATCCCCTGCACACCTGTATATCACTTGTCCTACTGCAGTGGTTCTCAACATTCTAGATGCTGAGACACTTTAATAAAGTATGTATTTAAGGCAGCATTTAATACTTCATGTTGTGATGAACCCCAAGCATATAATTATTTTTGTTATTACTTTATAACTGTAATTTTGTTACCCTTATGAATTATAATGTAATTCAAATGACCTTTGAAAGGGTCATTTGATCCCCAAACTGGTCATGACCCAAACATTGAGAATTGCTATTCTACTGACATTGTGGTTGAGATAAATTTCCAACTAATCTCATGTAGCTTAGTAACCTTACAAAGTACTGCTTCTTATCTTTTCTGTATCATTCAATGGTTAACATCATGAATATTTTAAGAAAGTTCTCAGCTCTACCCCTAATCTGAGAGTCCTTTCCCAATTCACAGAAGATGACCTTTCTTATGACAAAGCTCAATCATTTCCTATCTTAAATTGAACCTTACTATTTTACCAAGTTCAAGTCACCCTTCAGTAATTTCTCAATGTCTTCTAGAACAGGAATCAATAGTTAAAATTTGACTCCCTTGCTTCCTTACTGTTGTCTTTTCTTTCCCAAAAGTATTAGAAATAAAAGAAAGCAAGGAAAAGGGTGGGATTTCCTCTTTTTCTCTATGTTTTAAATTTCTTTCTTGTTGCAATAATCAAATAATTTGGCAAAAGCAACTTAAGGCAGAAAGAGTTTAATTAGCATACAGATATAGTGTGAACTGAAAAAAAAATGTCCTGCATTGCAGCATTATGGTGAGTTCATCAATATTTGTCATAATTAAGAGTCTGTAAAGTTTCCATATTAACTCATCTTACTATATTTACTCTTCAATTACTATATTCACTGTGCTATGAAACATTTTAACTATGATGTCTAAAAGTCTCATGCACACAGAGAAATCCTGTCTCAAAAAACCAAAAAAAAAAAAAAAAGTCTCATGCAAGAGTTTGTAGTCTCAGGAGTCTGGGGACAAAATCTCAGTAGAGTGTTTTGCCTAGCATTTGCAAAGACCTAAGTTAGATCCCTCCTCCACTATATTGAGGGTAGAGGAACAGATAGGTGATGCTAGCACATAGGATGTAGAAGACGGTGGCTCAGCAGTTCAAAGTCTTCTTATCCATGGTTTTATATCAATTTAGAGCCCAGTCTGTAAGACATAGGATCCTGGCTCAAAAAACAAAACAAAACAAAAAACCAAACAAACAAACAAAAAAAAAAAACCAAAAAATCACGAACAACAAACAAAAAGACTGTATAGTCTCATAGAAGAAGTCAATCATGTAAATAAATAGTATAATAAAATATTATTGCTAATAATAACAGAAGTATATGAGAAACATTAAAAATTAACAAACATAATTTAATTATCCCACTTTTTTAGAATAGTGACAGCAATTTTTACCTATATGTATATTTATCTGGAAGAAAAATACAGGCAGAACAAATACACCATGAGAAAACAACATTGAAATGAGGAAGTCAGCTTAATGTGATTACAGTGTGTCCTACTCTTATAAATGTTTTATAAATAAAACAACCATACCTGTTTTAATGGCATTGGGAAGCTAAAAAGGAGAGAAATGACTAATTTCTGCTCATTTTCTCATCTACTCCTTTGCCCAATGTAACATGAATCTTAGCAGGTCTTATTCAAAAAACAAAACAAAACAAACAAACAAACAAAAAAAACAAACAAACAAAAAACACCTGGAGCCAGATATTGTGGCCCCATGAAGACACCTGAGGACCTTAGTAAATGCTTACGTGGTTAGTGCCTCTGACCTTGCTAGGGCTTTGAGTACTTACTATGTGGAAAACAGAAGCATGATTTGTTTCTTTTAGTCTCCTGATTTACTAACAACAGCCTTCTGTTTTGCTCACATATTAGTTTGCTTTATTCTTAAACAAGTATTTCTTACTTGGAAGTTCTATGTTCTTGAATATCTTGGCCACCTCTTAGAAACTCAGATAAATACATTATCTTCCCAAAGGATGTTTTTGAGTTTCATGATCCTATTATTTAAAAATATTTCATAATTCTCCATTTCTGTCAAAGCATATCTGTACCTCCAGAAGTAATATGTGGCATTTAAAAAACTATTTTTAAATATCTTCACCTTTCCAAACTACCCTCTGTCTTCATCTTCCACTGTTCATTTCCTTTCTACTTAATTTATATTCACTGTATGTTACTCCATGGCAGATACTAGCTCTAACTTTATTAATTTGGATAATAATGACATCCTGTAAGGTAATGCAATTTTTAAATGCATTTCACAGAAGAAATAATTAAGGCACAAGTCATAATACTTAGGATATGGCAAATATAGGATTCATACTCAGGGATACCTAGCTGTAGTTAGTTTTTTCCTGGCTACAGCTCTGAAAATAAATTATCAAATTTTTCATCATATGTCCCTGTAACAACTCATATCTGAGCTTCAATTATTGATCTTCTGTGTATTATTTCTCTTCTTTTACGATTTAATATTTTTGCTACCATTCCATGTTTTCTGTGTTTATGAGGGTCTTCTGTGATACACACATATATCCTACTTCAGGAAATTGCAACATTGACTCTGTTTTCCTTCTGTTATTCATTATCCTATCCGTTCTTCTATCTTCATGTAATCCTCCTGATGGTCATGCACATCTGATCCATCTGATCAGCTGTGATGTCTCTTAAGTCTGTCAAACTTTTTGAATTAGCTTCATCATTATTAACCCCACCAGTTCTTTATACTTCTGTGTAAAACAGAAAAGGTTGCCTCTCTCTGCTTTCTCAAATTTATCTCCAATTCATCTTTTAAATCTTTCCAGTCGTGACTTAATATATAGATTTCAATATCTTTTCTCTCATTTTGTTTGTAAGTTTTGTCATAATATTCATAGACCTAAATTAATTTATCATTCTCATTCCTTTTCTGCTTGAAATGTCAGCTGCTGTGGGATGTCTTTCTGGATGCTGTGAATATGTGTTGCTCTCATTGGCTAATAAATAAAGCTGCAATGGTCTATGCCAGGGCAGGATGGAGCTAGGCGGAAAATTCCAAGCAAGATAATGAGAGGAGAAAGGAATGTAGAGGGAGACGCCAAGCTGCTGTCCAAGGAGCAACATGCAATGGGACGCAAGTAAACCCATGGAACATGTGACAATACATATATTAATAGTTATGGGTTGTGTTGAGTTATAAGAACTAGCTAGCAAGAAGCCTGAGCTATAGGCCATACATTTTCTAAGCAATATAAGCATCTGTGTATTTACTTGGTACCAAAAAGCTGCAGGGCATGGTGGGAGAGATTCATCCTGACCTCAGGGCCTGGGAAGGACCAGAGAAAGTTCCAGCTGCAGTCAGCAGCATTTTGAGATATCAATCATTCCATGCATACGATTCTGTCTTCACTGAGCTTTAGAGATGCTGCCTCTTCTAGACCTACTTAACTTATTTTTGTCATGATACTTGCTCACTCATAACCAATATATGTATTTCTATGATCTTTTTTTTTTTTTTTTTGGTTTTTCGAGACAGGGTTTCTCTGTGTAGCTTTGCGCCTTTCCTGGAGCTCACTTGGTAGCCCAGGCTGGCCTCGAACTCACAGCGATCCGCCTGGCTCTGCCTCCCGAGTGCTGGGATTAAAGGCGTGCGCCACCACCGCCTGGCTATTTCTATGATCTTTAAGAATTTTCTATAATTTAAATGAAAGTTCATTTCCATTACAATCCCATCTAGTGTCATAATTTTATAATTCATTAAAATACCAACAAACAAAAATTTATATATTAAGTTCAGAATGTACCTTTAAGTATGAATTTGTGCATCATGCTGCTTCCACTATTTTCTACTGGCATTAGTGGTCATCTGATTTCCAACATCCAGATGTAAGTGACCAGTCTATCTACTGAAATCAGCTCCTCCTATCTTTTTCTCTATTTCAGTCAATAGCAACTGATTTCTATAGTTGCTCAGATCAACTATCCCCACCTTTGTGTTATTTGCTCACATATTTTTTCATTTTTATGAGCCAAACAATATTGTAATCTCTCTCTTTAAAACAAATTTAGAACCCAAATCCTTTTTTACAAACTCTACCATTAGTCTCATGGATCATATTTCATTCATTTTTCATAGAATTCAGTTTTTTTAAAAATTTACTACAGTTGCCAAATAGATTACCCCTAAAATATGTCAGGTAACATACTATGTTCAACCCTTTCCATTACCTGTACACATCTCTCACAGTAAACTTGAGTGGATGGTTGAGGAGGTCATGACAAATCAATCACTCCTATATTTCATTTGTGACTCAGTCCTCTTCTAGTCTCCATATTTTCTATTCTATTCTATTCTCTACATTTTCTAGTCTAATTCAAATGGTCTTTGCTTCTTGCTACTCAAGGATTTTGCATTTGCTATTCTTTATACGTGGCAAAAAGCTCCCTTTTGTATTTGCAGAAAATTCAAAATCTCCTTCACAAAATCAAGCAGTCTCACCAAATTTTCTATAGGACTTTGCCACAATCATTTTCTCATTCTCATTACTACTATGCCTCCACCATATTTTTGTGAACGTCAATTGCTCATAATCCTCTAAAATGCAAATTTTTTTGTTTATTTTATGTTTTTGTCCACCTGATAGGTCTAGAAAGTCAAGTTGCATCTCACAGGCAGCTGTCAGGAGACGTGTCTCTGCACTGCTGCTGGGTTGAGAGTGTGAGACCGGGAATCACAGTGTATCTCCGTTTCTGTGCTTTAAGAATCCTGTTTAAGCTTTATCGGGGCTATATTGATCAATGCTTCATACTGGGCGCCAGTTGTAGGCAGAAGTTTCTGTCCCACCCAATACCACAGCTTTTCAGTCTGAAATAAACATACAGAGTTGTCCCGACCACCTCGACCAGCAAGGAAAATGCAACACCGAGCTCTTCTTCAAGCTGTTTATTCAGGCCATTAACAAGCATCTTCTCCCTTGGAGGAGCTCCGTCCCAACCTTATATAGGTCCTGCTGCACCAACCTACTTACGCCACGTGAGGCTATCGAATTGGTGCACGTTTGCCTGAGCAAGCCCTGTTGTAGATGTAACCAATCATCTTATTAAAATAAGAAACACAGAGCCAATGTAAAAGAGAAAGCCGAGAGGTCAGAGCTCAGAGCTAAAATCTTACCTCCTGCAGTGCTCCTAGCTTCCCCGAGAGAGCGCTTCATCCTGTTTGTCTGTCTTTAAATAGTCTTTCTGTTCTGCCTTCTCATTGGTTGTAAACCCAACCACAAGACTGCCTCATCACTGCCTGTAAGTACCGCCCTCCAGGTCTTAAAGGCGTATGTCTCCAATACTGGCTGTATCCCTGAACACACAGAAATCTACCTAGCTCTTCTAACCACCACGCTCTTGCTATGGCTCTAATAGCTCTGACCCCAGGGCAACTTTATTTATTAACATACAATTAAAATCATATTTCAGTACAAATAAAATATCACCATACCATGTCATGATGCCAAGCCAAATATGGAGTTGTATATCACAGAGAGCACTCACCGTCGGGAGGGTGGAAGGCGGAAGCCAGCGCCATTTTGGGGTGTGGCTGTACGCAGCTCTCTACACAGAGGCTTATATTAATTATAAACTATTTAGCCTATTGCTCAGGCTTATAAGTAATTAGCTCTTACACTTAAATTAACCCATAATTCTTGTCTATGCTTAGTCACATGTCTTGGTACTTTTTCTCAAAATGGCATTCTCAATTTATTCTTCTATGTCTGGCTGGTGACTCCATCTATGCCTTTCCTCTTCCCAGCCATCTCTTAGTCTGATCACCCCACCTCCACTTTCTGCTTGGCTACTGGACAATCAGCATTTTATTAAACCAATAAAAGTGCAAATCTTTACAAGTGTACAAGAACATTATCCCACAGCATTTTATGCATATTTTATTCCCAATGAGAATCTTGGATACCTGAAAATGACATAACATGAAAAGAAACAATATGTTTTCAATACTATAAATTCTTCAACCAAAGTATTTAGGTGTGAGTTTTTACAAAGATGAATGACTATAGGTCAGACATTTCACTTTGATACTTAATTTAAATCTGTAAACTCAAACTTACAGTGATTATTAGGACTACAAAAGTATACAAATGAATAAATTGGTAAAAATGTGACTGGTTTGATCAGTAATTACACAGATATCAGTTCAATAACATTAGTATTAAGCAACATTAGTCATAAGTTATGCATGTACTTCTTGTGCTTCACAATGATTAATGATTTTAAATAAGATTAAAGCCAGTATATTAAATTTTATTATTACCTTGAATTTTAAAATAAAGTATAATGACCAATCTTCTGATACCATTTTTTTCTTAAAATAAATTATTTGTTAATTTTTTAAGGATTTTCATATAGTGTATTTTGTTAATTTCTAACTCTTCAAAATATCTACCTTTTCTACACTCATATCCCTACCTTCATGATTTTGAGTTTTCTGTTTTCCCAGCATGGCCTCCTTGAACATAGTTTTTGTTCCAACTCTTGGGAATAGTCCTGTCCTGGAGTGTGGTAGAACCCAATAGGGAGTGCTGTGGATGTCACTCTATATAAATAAAACACTGATGGCCAGTGACCAGGCAGGAAGTATGGGTGGGACAAAGAGAGAGGAAAATTGGGGAAACAGGAAGAAGGACAGAGAGACACTGCAGCCACCGCCAGGACAAGCAACATGTAAAGATGCCGGTAAGCCACCAGCCACGTGGCAAGGTATAGATTTATAGAAATATAAGAACAGTTAGCAAGAAGCCTGCTACAGCCATACAGTTTATAAGTATTATAAGCTTCTGAGTGATTATTTTATAAGTGGATTGTGGGACTGCGGGGCTTGGTGGAACCTGGAGAGAAGCTCTCCAGCAACAGGGAGGATGTCATTTATGAAAACAGATTTGCTTCCTTCCAATAACAATCAAATGCCAATGAATCTTCAGCTAATGAGAAAATGCTGTGCCCATATCCCTTCTTTTGTGCTAAAATTTTGTCTGACTTGTGTTACGGGATAATTTTTTTTTGTACACAGTGACGATGTGTTCTTGCAAAGGTAACTTCTGATTGGGTCAATAAAGAGATAGCTGGTCAATATCCAGGCAAAAAGAGTTTAGGTGGAAGAGTCAAATTTAGAGGATGCCAAGAAGAAGGGTGAAGTCACCAGGAGACTTGGAGAGAGGCAAGATGAACATGCAATGTTAAAAAAAAAAGGTACTTCCACATGGCAGAGCATAGATAAGAAATTTGGAATGAGATGTAAGAGCTAGTTAGTAACTTGACAAAGCTATCAGCCAAGCCTTTATAATTAATAATAAGTCTCTGTTTAGTTATTTGGGAATCAGCTGACAGGACAGAGCTGACCAACAAACTCAATGAAAAGCTCTGCCTACATACTTGAGCTTGCACATGCCATGTAAAATGCTGCCATGCCTGCTACAATTTCATAGATTAATTGGCCCCATTATGACTTGACAACAATGCTTTCTTTTTTTTTTTTTTTTTTTTTTTTCGAGACAGGGTTTCTCTGTGTAGCTTTGCGCCTTTCCTGGAGCTCACTTGGTAGCCCAGGCTGGCCTCGAACTCACAGAGATCCACCTGCCTCTGCCTCCCAAGTGCTGGGATTAAAGGCGTGCGCCACCACACCCGGCACAACAATGCTTTCTTGATATCATCCTTTCTCTGGTTCTTGTAATCTTTCTGCACCTTCTTTAGCCATGTTTTCTAAGCCTAGTTCAAATGGAGTATGTTATGAATGGCCCATGTAGGGGTGAACACTCCAAAGTCTAGTATTTTGCAGGCATTGACCAGTTGAGGGTTTCTATAATGATATCTATTGAAAGAAAGTTCTTTTCAATAGAGAAGCTTGAGAGATTCACTAGTCTATAAATATAGCAATAAGCCAGCAGAAGGCATTTATAACATTATTTTTAACATCAAAAGATAGTATTAGGTTCTCCCCCAGTGTTTATAACCTATCTAGCCATAGTGTCAATAGCATATTTTTGCCAGTATGTAGTGCAAAAAATAATATCCATATCATGGAAAAGGACTCAGATCCTATCAGAAACAAATTGGTTACTCCCAGAATATTTGTGCCACTATTGCAGCTGTTTGCATATCTTGGTAGATAATCTATGATTATATATTTTTTGTTCACATTTGGGTAAGAATGATGAATAATATTTTTCTCATTTGGTGCTATGGATATTACCTTCCAGCACTATGAAAGCTATTTAACATGGATAAAGCTTTGAGTTATGCAATAGCTTGATTATTCTTGTTTTGTGTGTCTAGTATTTGCTACCTGATATTATCCTTTATAAGTAATGCACATTTTTTTTAACTTTAGGGCTTGTAACCCAATAGATGTAGTTAATTCATTAGGACTAGATTATGTTTTTGCCTTCTGTTATACTAAGTCAACCTAAATATTGTAGACATTCAACATATTTTATTGAAGTGTAGATGAAATGAGTGAATTTTGTAGAATATTAATTTGTTCCTATATTGTCTCTTTACTAAATGTTTACCACATTTTTGAAATTGAGTCTTAGTTTAATCATTCCATAGTATCTCATAGTTTTTTAGTATACTTCTAGTAATTAATTTCTGTTTCAATGATGGTAGTTTTCTTGCTCATAATCTGTTATATAACCGTATAGATACATTGAAGCAAAAGTGTCTTTAATTTAGTTCTGACATACAACATATTTATTGAAATCTTCAAATAAATGCATGCAAAACTTCACTGTTTGATGTGGCTTTCCTATTTGCCAGTAAATATTTCTATTGGTAATATACTTTAAAACCCAATGCTATTTGTCAAGTAGAAATAGGACAATTTGAATAAATGCAAAGTCTGGTACCTTTCTGTCAGTATGATGAATAACTCAGGTAAACTACATTTGTAGGATGTGTGCCTGCTCAATTTTGGGAAAGGCTTTCTTACATCGGGTGAAAGCCCACGGTGAAGGAGGAGATCAAGGAAGCCAGACAATTGGGTGAGGACAGACACAAATCATAAAAAGCCCAGTGTTGACTACCAGGGATTTAAATTATAATTAACCCAAAATCTTCAAGTGATAGAAATTTCTATGACATCAGAACCTGCCACTGTGTTGAACTCTTAAATATTCCATCTGTAACCATATCCCCCACATACAAAAATAAGGTTCCAATGCATGGTCTTTGAAAATAAACTGTAGGAAGAACAACAGGGCATGCATTTTGTTGTTGTTAGTTTGTTTTTGTAAATCTTGTACAGATATTTTAATGTTCACGCAATTTACATGTTTTAAAAATATATTTCATAAATCTTACACAGTGATTTCAACCTATTTCCATGGCAACTATCTGTATGAGTATCCATTTTTTTTCCTGCAGAATGTTTCTGTATCATTTAATCCTTGATGATACTTTATTAGGTGTCTGTTAAGCTCATATAAATTTTAGGTTTTAATTTCCTTAACAAATTATATATGACTACAGAGAAACTTAGAGAACAATAAACACTATTAATTAGCTCATGAGCCAGGAAACCACCATCTTGATTAGCAATAGTATATTTCCACAAAACACCATGAAGTATGAAGAGATTCCATTATTAGGATGTTGGATTTTTTCCCAAAATTTTTCAATTTATTGAAGCAAATATAAACAAGGACTAGTGAAATTATAAAATAATGTGTTTTTTGGACAATTTATTCTCTTTAAACAAAGAGAGTGAAAAAATACCTAATAGTACATAAGAAAAAAAAGTGTTATCATATAACCACAAAACATTGTTTATATTTCCCTCCTTATCCTGCTGATGACAATTACACAGAGAAGAATGAATAATTTGTTTTAGGTCAATAATTTAATACAATAGTATATAATTAATCCTTAAATATCTGTGATCTTCTCTTATTTTACATGTGCCTATCTTCTTTGCAGGTAAATAAAATAAAGAATAATTAACTGAGTGTGTTCCTATAGTCACCAGATAATCAAAAGTTTAAAATCAGTAACTTAGACAACTCATACTAACAGGTATGCATATGTACACACACACACACACACACACACACACACACATATATATATATATATATATGTATATATATATATTGCATGATATACTCTTTTCTTAAGTCATTTTCATGGAAATATTAAATTCTGTGGCTTGAAATTGAAATCAGTTCCACTTCATACAGTCTTTTATTCACTTATTACTTGTTCTTACTAGATGGAAACAGAAATTCTCACATTGTCATCACATCTCAAACACGCTAAGCAGCTTCCCTCTATCACTCTTAGAGTTACTATTAGGTGGTTTTCTTGTGCAATGTTATGATTTGATGAAGTAGAACAGTCTATTTACCTTTAAAATTTATGATTTCAGTTTAATATTTATTGAGTTTTCAATTCATATCTCTAGTATAATCAAATACAGGAAATTTTATGAATTGTATATTATGTGTGTGTGTGTGTATGTGTGTTAAAATAAAATAGTCAAATCTTTATTGATCAAATACTTTAACTAACGTTTAAATAAATTTGCCTTCCCACTCTGTAGTCATTAAGTTTTCTCTGGTCCTACTTTTCTGAGGTTGTGATGAATCCCTCACACCCACGTCCTACAGCCTCTTGGTCCCAAGTAAACACACAGAGGCTTATATAATTTACAACTTCTTGACTATTAGTTCAGGCTTACTACTGACGAGCTCTTACACTTAAATTAACCCATAATTCTTATCTATATTTAGCTACATGGCTTGGTACCTTTTCTCAGTTCTGCCTTGTCATCTTACTTCCTCTGCATCAGGCTGATGATTCCTCACACTTCCCTTCCTCTTCCCAGTGTTTTTCTGGTCTGGTCACCCTGCCTATAGTTCCTGCCTGACTACTGGCCAATCAGTGTTTCATTAAACCACTATACAAGAGCATTATCCCACAGCATCATACATTGTATATTATAGGTTACTGAATAGAACGATATGAAATTAATTTAAAGTCATTAGTATTAACTTAGCTATGTAGGGTATTTTTTAATTAAAATGGCCCCATAGACTCACTGGGAATGGTACTATTGGAAAGTGAGCCTTGTTGGAGTAGGTGTGGTTTTGTTAGAGGAAGTGTGCCAGTGAGGGGTGGCCTTTGAAGTCTCAAATGCTCAAACCAGGATTTGTGTATCTTATTCTCCTCCTGGTGCATTAGAATCCCGATATAGAACTCTCAGCTACCTACCTTTTTAGGACCATGTTTGCCTGAATGACACCATGCTTCCCACAATGACAATAATTGAATGAACCTCTGAACTGTAAGCCAGCCCCAATTCAATGTTTGCCTTTATAAGCATGGTGTCTATTCACAGCAATAAAACCCTGCCTAAGAGAGAAATTGGTATCATGAACTAAGACTGCTATTGTAGTGGGTAGCCATTCCAGCTTGGATCTGGAATGCTAGGCCTGACCATGTTTTTGTTTGAAGGAATGTGGGGTTTGGGATTTTTATTAGAAAAGCAGTTGAATGCTTAAATGGTTTGTAATGAGCCAAACTAGTAAGTAGGATCATGGAAGACAGTGTTTCTGAAGGTAACTTGAACTGAGCAGTGGGGGCTGGCTTAAGATATTTTAGGAAAAGAATGTTAATATGTGGCCTAGAGATCATTCTTGTGATATTTTGGGGGAAAATTTGGCTGTTTTCTGACTTTTCTGATAAGTCTGACTGAGACCAAATTAAAGAATTTTGGATCAGTAGCATTGGCAAAGGAAATTTCAAAATAGCCTAGTATTGACTCTGTCATGTGGATATTAGTGTTCACTCTTATGAAGATATATAATGAAAAGGAACAAGCTGAGCAAGGAAAAAAAAAACACCAGGAAGTATAAAGGAGCTAAATCCTCTGTTCAAAGGGATCAACAGATTAAAGAAAATTCTGATGTTAAGTGGAATAAAGGGAGTAGTATCCTCAGGGCAGGATCCTACCCAGCTAAATTTTCAACTTGTGAAAATGAATTAAAGAGTAGATTAGACAGGGTGTGATGATGTATGCCTTTAATCCCTGTACTCCAGAGCAGAGGCAGTTTGAGCCCAGCCTTGCTTACACATCCAGTTTCAGGACAGCCAAGCTCATGCAGTGAAGGAAACCACGGAAAACAGAAAGTTAACGAAGATATAATTAAACAAGTGGTCCACATTCCAGCCCAAGGAAGCAGTAGAACATGGTAATTTTAGCCTCATGCTTCTGGTTATAGAGGCAAAGGTAGAAGAAAGGGGTTATGGAATCTTTTTCTGCAACTAAGAAAAGCAGCTAAGGTCAGGCATGTGTCAGGGGTGTCCCTGAATGGAGGCCTAGTTTGGAGATATGAAGGTGAAGCCCCGACTGCCTAAGAGACTCCAGGATGTTGGAGATGCCAGAGCTGTAGGATAGCTGTGGAGAAAAGCTGCTAACAGGAAGATGAAATAGCCCAGGAGAAAGAAGTATGTTACAGTCAACAAAGCTGAAAGGAGTCAGATAAATGAAGAGCACTGTGATATCAGACATGAAGCTGCAGAGTCTGGGGTTTATCCAGGTGATTTCAGTATTGGTTTAGTCCAGTGATTTCCCACTATGCTTCCTTTCCTCCCTTTTGGAGCAGTAATGAATAACCTGTGCCACTGCATGTTGGGGGTATGTGATTTGTTTTTTCACTTTAATTTTACAGAGGATTACAGTTAAGAGATTGCATGAGTTTCAGAAAAGGCTTTCAACTTTGGATTTTTTTTTAACAAGGTTGAGGTTGTGATAGATTATGGGGACTTTGTAGTTGGACTAAATGCATTTTGCATTATGATGCAGCTACAAGCCTCTGGAGCCAGGAAGTGGAATGTGGTAGTATGAATAAAAATGGTTCTAGAGAGTCATAGGTACTGGCACTATTGAGATGTATGACCTTGTTGTATTAGTTTTGGCATTGTAGGAGGAAATGTGTCACTGGGTGCAGTCTTTGAGGTCTTAGACACTCAAACCAGGGATAGTGTGTCTCAGTTTCTTCCTGCTGTCTGTGGATCCAGATTTAGAACTCTTATCTGTCTCTCAAGTAGCATGTCTGCCTACATGCTGCCATGCTTCCCACCATGAAAATAATGGACTAAACCTCTAAACTAAACCAGCCCCAATTCAATGTTTTCCTTTATAAGAGTTGTCGTGGTCATGGTGTTTCTTCACAGCAGTAAAACCCTAAGACTCTATGTAAACACATCTCCTTGTATAGTTGATATATTTTATACTATCACCTCTAGTGGAAAATATAATTGGAAATGGAACATTTTCATAAGGAGCTGTTTAGATCTATTTAGGGTTTAAAATTGGTTTAAACTACTGGAAGAATGAAGGCAAGGTATATTTTCTTTTGAGGCTTTAGTGACATTTTGAACAATATATAAATTCTAAATATTTTTGAGTGAGCATGATTTTTTCCCTTAAATCAAAAACATTTTTTTTCACTCTGATGCTGTTTGTGACAGTATGTCATTTAGGATGCACTGACTTTTCATGGGAGTTGCTAGAACTGTTCCGTTTATAAGAAGCAAGCCACTGAAGATCTTTGTCTCAGTCCAGTGGCTAATAAAATTACAGTGTTAAGAAATGTTAAAGAAAAAAATAACTGAAATAACAACTTTGAAGTGGTGCTTTCCCATTGATTCTAAATTTATGCCTGACTGCAGATTGCCAAAACTCATCTTTTCTGCCCTGTGCTTTGTTTTATTTATTTATTTGTGTTATGTTTGCCCTTGAATGCATAGTTAATTCTGTAGTCACAAATATGCATGGCCAACCAAAGGAGCTGATTGCTGTCTCTTATTTTCTTCATAATGTTGTGACCTTCAAACACTTTCAAGCTGAAAGGAAAATAAGTAATCCATGTAAACAGCAGGATGATAGGAGCAGAGTAACTGAATAAGCCTCATATATCCTGTTCTTGGAGTTTAAATTGTTGAGTAATAGCTCTTTTCACTTAGAATTGAGACTCCATGGGGTACTAGGAAATCATTGATTGAGTTTGTTTATTTATGAGTTCAGGAATTGCTTACAAACATTAGCATTTCAACTGGTGTAACAGGATATCACCAGAGTTGGCACAGTTTTATCACAGAGACTAGTGATACCACTATGCTAGTAGAGTGTTTGCCCAACTTTCACAGAGCCCTAGATTCCACCCCTAGTACTGCATAAAACCAATAATGGCAAATGTCTGTAATCATAGTGCTCAAAAGGAGAATCATAAATTCAAGTTCATCTTCAGCTACACACACACACACACACACACACACACACACACACACACACACACGAGCTACATATCTCATAAAAATGTTATAAGACATCCTTAATTGCTTCCAATCACATATTCACATCTTGGGTGAGAAATAACTATTAATAAAATGAAAGTAGAGGATGGAGAGATGGATTGACGGTTTAGAACCCGCTCTGTTTTGGCAGAGGCTTTCAGTCTCCTTCTAAGTGCCTATGTCCAGTTGTTCACAATTGCCTATAACCAGCTTCAAAAGATCCATTGCACCTTATCTCCTAAGGCACAGATCTGTAGAGGATTAAGTGAGAGGATCCGTGGGGCTTTCTGGAAGCAAGACACCTAATTTGTGAGTTCCAAATGTAGTGAAAAATCTTTTCTAAGGAAATAAAGTAGAGTGATTAAGAAAGAACACCAACATGATCCTTTCATCACCACACACATGTGTACATCCACCCTCCAGACCACACACACACACACACACACACACACACACACACACCACAGGACACTCACACAGAATTACATTCCAAGTGTTGACCCAGAGCAGCCTATGTCAAGACTTTGAAATTAGACATCTGCTCTCAAATTTATCTTCTGCCTGAGATTCTTCTCTGAATTCCTGTAACTGAAATCTTTTAGTTAAGAAATGGATGTAATGAGGGGAATATTTTATAGAATTAAAGTGGAAAACAACTGTTAAATTCTCTGTTAGTGATAATTGACAGAATAATTCCTATACTTTTCCTAATATCAAATGTCAAAGATAGCTACTCTATTTTGAGTCATCATACTATATTAAAAATAAACATTATTTAGATATATATTTATATAGTTTGGTTTCCTTTAAATTCATAGTGCAATGAGTTTGTGGACTAACAGGATCTGGGAATTTTATGCTGACTTTGGACAATAAGGCAGGACAAGAGTTTGGGGCAAGTGAAAATTACTTAAAAAAATACAGAACTATCAAATTCATCTTTCTAAACTCTACTGGGTTCAGGGAATTATAATTGTTTCTTTAAAAATATATAGCCAGACTGTTGCTACTGTTGTTAGTTGCCCTACAGGGGTAGAAGGTAAGTTTCTATTGCTGAAAACACCATGTACTTTAGACACAGAGTCCACAAGTCCCTGAGCTGGAACTGATCTGAATGCCCAGTCCTGGGTGTGGCTAACATTCACCACACCTAAGCACCATGCTTGCTTACACAGGTAAGAAACAACCATCAGTACTAGCCAGCTATTGAGTCTATGAATTACAACGATGACCAGCATGCCATGATGATCCTATGGGTGCAATAGTTTGTACATGCTTTGATCATAATTAGGAGCTGTCTAGTGGATTTAAGACTAGCTAAAAAAGAGATAAACCATGCCTGGTACTGGAAGCACAGCCAACTAACCAGAGTTACTGAAGTCACTGATCTTGGAGAAGAATCTCCAACTGACTTTAGTAAGGCACCAAAATCCCTAACTACAATCTAAATATTTGTCATTAGAGCCAGAAATTTAGTTCTTACCCTTCATCAAAGAAATTTATCTTTGCAACAGAGGAGGACATAGAGAAAACCACATCTACATAAATTACAGAGTTATGGAACTCAGTCCCAAAGAATACAATACAATCCCCTGCATCTAAGGCTTAGAGATCATTATAGATGTGAGCAGAAAGATTTTAAGAGACAGAAAAGAAGAGAAATTTCAGTGAGATTAGGTTTCCTAGGAATGTCAGAAGCAACACACACACAATATCGCCAACATTTTTGCTTAAACATAAGCTGAACAAGGACAACAAATTGAACATGCAAAATTGGGCAGGGGAAAGCCCACTAGGTCCTACACAACAAACAAAAGGCAACTGAGGAATGTTGACAGGTGGAGTAATAGTTTTCTCCAGGGAAGAGGACATCAGTTGGTTATCCAGTAAGAAATGATCAGCTTTGAAAACATACATACAATAACATTTTATAAACTGAAACTGTTGTACTTATGTATTTAGGAATACACACACACACACACACACACACACACACACTATATATATATATATATATATATATATATATATATATATATACAATTAATGTAAAAAGAGAACATGAATTTTGATGATATCAAAAAGGGGTATATGGTAGAGTTTGAAAGAAGAAACAGGAAGGGGGAAAGGATATAATTATATTATAATCTAACAAAGTAAAATACATATTTAAAAATATATATTCAATATTATCTAATTCACCCTAGACAAAAATTTCATGGCAAAGACAATACTAAGAACAGTAAGAAAAATTATCCTGTGCTGTAAGTCTTTCAACAGTCGTGAGCTGAGATTGGAGTGGTATGTTGGAAAATCCCAATTAAATTTGGAATTATTCCCAATTAGTTCCTAATTAATAACTAATCCCAATTATTCATGGAATAACCCAGCATGAAAGGCAGATGCAGAAATCAACACATGCACACCATGAAACTCAGAAACAGATGAAGAAGGAAGGTCAAGGCATAAATAAAATGAAAGAATGGCACACTCTGAAATCCCTTGCACTTCAATAGATGTGGTCTTGTTTGTGTTCACTCGGTGTTCAGGGAAAGCATACTGTATCAGAGAACAAGCCAGGACTTTCTCTAGATCATACAGTCAAAGACATAGCTGCTGGATAATCATTAACCACTAGTGAAATTTAGGTTGCCCCATTTATTTATGTAGATGGACTTCATTTTGATTTAACATTTACCTGTTATCTTGCCAAAGCCTTGGCAATCAAATAGTTTAAATGGTTTCAGAGGTAAATTCAGATGTAAGAAATGTTAATCATTTGGCTATTCATTGGATTAAGTTTAAGCTTTCAAATCCCAATGGAAACTGGAAAGTTATGTATAGGAGGAGATTACTTTTATTTACAAACCTATCTTTTATTATGTGGTTTAACAGTTGCTACAATATTAGAAAAAAATGAAGTTTTTGGAAAATATGGTTAGGAGAAGCCTGTCTTACAGCTGTTGGGTGTGATCCTTGTATTATAAAGGATTATAAGGTGGGTGCTGTTTTAAAAATAAGTTGAAGATACACCAGGCAGAACACAAAAACTAAGCTTCTTTTTTTGATCACACAGTGCTTCATATTGTAACTATCATTCAGTTACTTAAGAGCTGATCGCATGTCTAAAACTCCATTCCTTTTGATTGACTTTGCTGACTGTATTTCATATACTCATCACATGGCAAGCTTTAATTTGCTGACCTCCATTAACCCTGGATTTCTTTCCTTGCTTCTTTATTACTCCTTTTTTTCCAGTTCACATGTTTTTCAATCTATTAAACCAAAACTGTTGATGAAAGAGTTTTAAACTGAGATAGAGTCATTGTTCCAGAACATCTCCCTTGAATATCAGTGTTTGGGAAATAAGCACTTAGATTTTACTCTGAGTTGTAGAGAAAAACATCACTCAAAATAGTAAAGACCTCAAAGAAGATACACATTAGAAGTCAAAAGAAATGAAACAATAATAATATGTATTTACTCAAGTTAAAAGACTTGTCAAGCATTCAAAAAGTAATTTAATTTGTTTCTTTATTACAAGTCAGAGGCTATTTAGTATAAAGATTTATAAGTGTATTACATGTAGGAGACATAAAGAAAAGTGTCTGAGGATGATGACATCTGTGGGGATCACTCTAGGCTGTTATGTAAGGGTGAGAGTCAAAATGCTTAAGAGATTCAGCAAGGAACAAATCATTCAGAAAATAAATTCTACTTTGCCAGTGTAATGGTATTTTAATTTTATATGTTTATATGTAAATATTTCACCCTAAAGGCTGCACACATCGTGTGTGTGTGTGTGTGTGTGTGTGTGTGTGTGTGTGTGTGTGTGTTACATGCATTTTTTATATACAGGCTTCAGTTTTCCATAATTCCTCTCTTCCCAGTCCCTCCTCCCATGCTCTCTCCTCTGTCTCCAACACCTGAATTACTCCTCCTCTGTTTCTGTTCATGAAAGGGCAGTATTATGCCAGTTCTGTGGGGTTTAAAAAAAAAAACTTTATTCTATTCATTTGTGTGTGTGTGTGTGTGTGTGTGTGTGTGTGTGTCTATATGTGTGTCTGTTTGTATTTTTAAACTCCTACAAATAGTTTGTCAGATGTATCCATGGTGACTATTCCTCATCAAATTGAATTAGCCTCAAAATTATGTAAGTGAAATTATTGATGGTTTACTTCAATTGTCAATTTAACATGTTTTAAAATCACAAAGAAAGAGAGTTTCTTCTAGAACACGAGTTCTAACCTATTCTGTGAATGGATTTGAGGCCTGTAGCAATTATGCAACTATGCTATCATAGTACAAAGTCAATAAGATCCATATGTGAATAAATGATGTTTGCTGTATTTCCATAAAACTTTATTTACAAATACATGATATGTACAGGGTTTGACTAATGTTTGACAGTACATATACTAAATAACTGCTTTCAACTTTTAAGCTTTGCTTCAGTTAGTTTTCAGGTTTTAGATGATTTAAGTTTTTAAATGGATGTGCTATTCAGAAGACAATCTAAAAGCGTCATGGTTTCGCAAAATATTGATAAAAGTTTCCTGACTGTGGACTATCATTCACTTATAATTGTGGCCAGCTTTATGGAACTAAGTATGAATTCCCTCCTACCTAATAAACTTCAATATCAATCTGAGTAGTTGTTTAACCCATAACAGTATTGCCACTATTGGATGAGAATGCATATCTTATATAACAGGTCATTATTTTAATTCCCAAAATTCACAGCAGAGTAAAATTGATCATTTTTTAACTGCTAGAAGCTTGTATATCATATTCTGGCACTAATATGGTTTTACTTATTTAATAGTAATTATAAAAATTGAAGTAGGCATGGGATTCCATTGTCCTAAAATGGAGACAGAATTCCGTCTATCCTTCCTAGCCAAATGCTTCATATTTGCATCATACCCTTCTTCTAAAGGTATCCACTAATTAAGAGAGTTTAGCAATGGTATATTGACAGACAGAACAGATCCCTTGGAATAGAACCAGTAACAGATCCTTATATTTAACAAGTTTATGATAAATATACTTTTGAAATTTAATGAAGGATAAATGGTGCTGACTCAAATAAGCCTTGTTTCCTAACTTAAAACTGTAAAAGAATAACATTGAAAAATGCCACAATACTAAAAAATGTTAACAAACAGGACACTCAAATTCAAGAAAAGATGGCTGAGTACTCTATGATAATTAAGAATATCCATCTTTAAAATGTCAATATCATCAGCATAAGGAAGTAGCCACAGAAAAGTTTTCTTTGTATTACATATATTCAACGTGGGATATGTATTTCTTTTTCATTTTGTGAAAGCTAATAAAATTAGAAAAATTTTAACATTTTGCAAAAATTGATAAGAATTTTCAAGTCACTAATAATTATATAATCTAATATAAAGTATATTAAAATTTTAGCAGATTCTTGAATAAAGTTGTTTAATAATGGTTATAAAATGTTTGGTGTACTTAATTACCTTGAACCTGCTAACTTACTCTCATAACAATGCAGTGCATTTTGCTCTCAACTCCCAGTTCTCTATCCAAAATTTAAAGAACTAGAGATTAAAAATATTTCAAACAAATTATGACCATTTTTCAGAAACATTTTGTGTAGTCAGGATTCTTCTTGTAAATAGTGAAGTGAATGATTTTTTTACGTGTGTATGTGTGTGTGTGTGTGTGTGTGTCTGTAAACATATGTATATATATATATATATATATATATATATATATATATATATATATACAAGCTGAGGTAATTTAAAGGCTAATGGCATATTTACCTAAGTAACATGCCAACATTGTATTATTTCTAACTAATTTAAACCTGGACACTCAGAGAATATTGGCTGAAAGATTGGTTTCTGTATCAAATCTCTTGGGATAGTGTGAATTAGCTAGTCTTTATATGTATCCTTTAAATACGAGTATAATTTTTAAGCATATTTTTTGAAATTTATAATATAATTGCATGATTTCATCTTCCCTTCCCTCCTTTCAAATTCTTCCACATATACCTCTGTTCTCTCTTTTAAATTTCTGACCTCTTTTTCCATTATTATTGCTGTGATTTTTATATGTATATATAGTCAATATTTTACACATTTATATTCAATATTTTTCTTTGAGAATATTATGTACTAAAAATGATATGCAGAGAATTTATGAATAGTAGAAGGTAACGTTCATTATTGAGACATTTTTGGCTTATTGCCCTTATCTCTCTCAGCTGAACATGTGTCTAGTCCATGATTCAAAATTCAGTATTTATGTTTACTGAAGGAGGAAATCAGAACAGAGTAAGCACAATTTTCATGTGTGAAGTTAATGAACAACAACAAAGAAAAAAAACAAAGACAAAAAAAACTACAGTGATCTGAATATGTCCTTCAATCACTGAGACTAAAACACGCCTCAGTGAAGGTGGAATTAAGAAGAGGACACTTTGATGGAACTATTGTCTTAAGGGCATTTCCTACATTAACAATCTTAGTTACCTTTCAAGGAGTTGAAGGCATAATTCTTTCTCCCACTCACCATGGAAACCATGTCATTTGCTGCCTCTGACATGTGAAGCTATAATGACAGGGCACCTTCATTTAAAGGAGGAGCATTCCTCATCAGACACTAAATCTGTTGACTCTGATTTCAACTTTTCAGTCTCTAGAACTAGAATAATATAATTCAGTTGTTTTTAAATTGCCCATTGTATTTAGTTAAAGTTATCCACCTAAACAGGCTAAGGAAACCCTCAAGATTTATCAATATTAAAATTTGTAATTAAATAATTATGAATTTTATATGAGGACAGTAACATAGACATTTAATTTAAGATGATGGTGCGTCATTATCTAAATGTCATAAGTGCAAACAAAAGATCTCAATATCACTGTCTTCCCTATACCATGGCTTAGCAACTGAGGACATAAAATATGAGGTAATTCCTGATGAGTATGTAACTAAATTGAAGCTGCATCTTATTACTTTTGCACAGGATGATGATATAATATCATTTCATATACAACCTGGGGGAAATAAAATTTAAATTCTGCTATATGTGTTTTACTGTACCATGGTAGAGAGCAAAATAAATTTATCAGAGTATAAAAAAATTATTTTAAGTTGGCGACCTTTCATGTATATAATATAAAGCTATTTCACACATGCAAATTAATGTCATCTCTTAGTTAAGGTTTCTGTTGCTGTGAAGAAACACCATGACCACGGCAACTCTTACAAAGGAAAACATTTAACTGTGGTGATAGTTTACAGTTTCAGAGATTTAGTCTGTTACCACTATGGCAGGGAACCTGGCATCTGGGAGTATGGCAGTGTGTAAGCAGACATGTGACTTTTTCCCAGACATCTGATGTTTCATTTGTCTATAGAATTTTACTGAGTTTCTCCCTTCTTCCTGGAGGAAAAATTCAATTCAGAGGAAAGTGCCATTCAAAACTTCAAGGGGTGCATGTTAGATGATGTGATTTCTATTTCAGAAAAGCTAAACCAATCTATCAGTAAGGAAGTCAGATGAGCAACTGGTTTGAGGTTACATTTCACTTGGAAGTTGTCTTAGTTAGGGCTTCTGTTTCTGAAAGGAGACACCATGACCATGGAAACTCTTATAAAGGAAAACATTTAATTGAGGTGGTGGCTTACAGTTACAGAGGTATAGTCCATTATCATTATGGCAAGGAGCATGGCAGTGTGTAGGCAGACATGGTACTGGCTACATCTTGATCATAAGGCAACAGGAAGTGGACTGAGACACTTGAAGGTATCCTGAACATAGGAAACCTAAAATTCTGCCCCCATAGAGGTCTATGCCTCTATTCCACAATGCCATACCCACTCCAACCAACCACACCTCCTAATAGTTCCACTCCCTGTGAGATTATGGGAGCCAGTTACATTTTAACTTCCACAGATGCTGAGAAGCTAGACAAAAATTTATCCACCTAGGAAATGCTAACTTTGAGTTACCTAGGAAAGATGTGCTAACAAAAATTAGTTAAGATATTATCTTAAAATCAGAGCAATTTGCTTCAATTGTTCAGAAATACAAGAAATAATTTTACAAAACTTTATTTCTCATGCTAATGAATGTCTTCTCTCACTATGTGAGTGTGTGTGTGAATGTTTGTAAATATACTTAATTATAGGTTTGTGTATATAAGTGTGAGTTATTTCATGTGTTGTTATGATTTGTCTCAGAGAATGAATGAAAATGTTATTTCGTTGGTGTTAATTATTGACCAAGGGAAGCTGAAAATTAAGCAGAGGGTAAGATATATTTCTCTTTTATATTATTCTTCAATAAACTTTTGATATTTTCTGCATATATTTCTTATATTTAATTTTGAAAGCTAACAATTGAAAATTTACCTTTCAGTACCATGTACATTCATTCTATTGTTTTAAATGTCCAAAATAATAGAAAATATAATGTGTATTTTCATTTACAATTATCATTCTTGCAATTCCAATCACTGGAAGAACATATCAGCGCTACCTACAAAGTACTAGCCTACATTATTGTTTGCCATTTGTAGAGCATTTTTGGTATCAGGCGGGATTTGATTTCTTCCTTTCTGCAAGGTCTACTAAACACTTAACCTTCTTATTTTTATAATTTGTTCCTTTTATTGTTACATCAATATGTAGCTAATAAATATTTAGATAATGTGATCTTGTACTTGCTACTAAATTGAACTAAAGGCTCCTGTATTTTATTTTATTGTTAATCTCCTAGATATTAGAATAGTAGACACAAAATAATTTATTTGTAGACTAATAACAATGTTTAAAAATTCACATTTAAATGTCCCTACACATAGTTTTAAAAGTATTAAGATGCTCTAAATGTAGAATTTCTATGATTAAGTATTTGTTTTGATATATAAAAAGCCTGATTATGTACTGTTCAAATTTGTATATATTTGTATGAGTTATGGAATCTTTTTACATCTGTGATTTGTAAATTTAAGGTAAAATTCTAAGTGTGGCTATAAGAACAATTTTGGATTCTTATACGTTTTATTTAGGAAGAAATTAAAACACTTTGCCATTCGATACATAAAATAATTTATAAACACAATATAAATTAGAGAACATTTACCTACATTTGAGATTTCAAATAAATTTTAAGAGGAGATATGTATAGATTCACTTCTCTTGGCAGAACAGTACAATATGCTTTGTGACAGACAGCTTCTCCAATTTGATTCTGGAAATAGTTTAAAATGTGTTCATGCGTGAAAAAGTTGAAAAAGATATCAATCCATCACAAATGGTCTCACCAGTGATGATAATGGAATCAGAGGGGGAACAAAATGACAGAGAATATAAACGTAAATAAACATGTATGAACTTGCATAGTATTGGATTATTTCACAACTACTAAAATGCTTTATCGTTTATTTCATATGTTAATAACGGTTACAAATAAATTTTAATGACAATATTTGATTCCATTACTAAATGTAAAGCAATAATAAGGTGCACATATTGAAATAAAGCCTCAAACTGACAGTGTCTACCTGCCATCCCTCCTATACTCTGTAAAGTCCATTTGAAGGCTTGTCAATATATGTTGGTGTTTGTAATAATAAATATGTGGATCTGCACACCACAACTTAGGAAGAAATGATCAAGTGGCCTTGTTACCGATGTAGTTGGTGTTTTGGAGATGACTAATTAGTTTCTGAAGGCCCCCTTCTTGTGGGGCAGAAAGGCCACTTGCAGAATGTTGTGAGGTTTATTTATTGTGCAGGGCTGATACAGAGATTTTTGATAAAGTGTCTTGGAATTTAAATGCACAATTGAGAAGTAATAAGCATAGTCCAACACCTTTTAAATATTTCCTTCCCTAGATAAAATAGAGGATTGAACATTCTGATGAGAGCACCCACTCCTGGAAAGCAACCCTTCTTTGCCAGGGAAACACTTAACAGCTGCTGTCTTCAATGAATTGCCTTTCATTCACTGAAATTCATTGTCTGGATGAGGCAACAGCAATCAAATGCCTGTTGCCTGGGAGGCTCAGTGACCTGCCACTGGATATTTTCTTTGAAAATTAAATAGAATGTATGAGATCTCAGAAAAGGGAAGCTACAGGAAGAAAGAGAAAAACCCTTAATATTGAAGTTGGTTATATTGCTGCTGCCCTCAGGTATTTGTTGAGGGCTGATTGTAAATTTCATATTGTTTGTGTACTTAGCAGGTATAAATTTTTTTTTCCTTGCTTCATATCATTTCTTTCTCTGGACCCTACAGGGCACAAATGAATTATAAGGCTTAGTAATTAATCTGCAGCCCTTTGCTCAGTTTTCATGGAATGATTAACACTTCAATTAAATCATCCCTTTAAGCATTTCCTCCAGGGTCTAGCTCTCATTAATTCTATGGTCAGATCTTCCACCATTTTTTTTTCTCTTTAACTTCTAGTTTTTCTGAACCACTTTCTATTCTAAGAACACACCAAGATTATTTCTCTTCCCACAGTTTTAGCATTCTGTTCTGCCTGTCTGGAATGCATATCCCTTGGATCCTTACAAAATTTTTTTTGTTTGTTTTTGTTTTCCGAGACAGGGTTTCTCTGTGTAGCTTTGCGCCTTTCCTAGAGCTCACTTGGTAGCCCAGGCTGGCCTCGAACTCACAGAGATCCGCCTGGCTCTGCCTCTTGTTTTCCACAAGATTGCTCATGTGTCCCCACAGAACCCATATGAACTCTATTTAAATGTTGTCTGAAAATTCTCTTTTCAATTACATGTGTTTAATCTTTTTGAGATCCTTTTTTAAAAATATAATTAATTTGTTTTTAGTTTTTCTTCATTTTTCATAATATAATAGTAAAACCAGAATTATGAAATTTTCTTCTTAATTATGATTACCTATAAGACATATGGTTAGAATGTCAGAAATTTGATGAATAAATAATGTAAAATATGAACTGTTTATTCACTGTGATGTGATTAAAAATAAAAAATAAGTTTCATAGAAAATAGTAAATAAGTAGAGGAAGAAACAGTAAGCTAAGCAAGTAGGGGACCAAAGTAAGGAGTAACAATGCTTATCAATTTGACACAATATGGATCATCTGGAAGAGAGTTTCAAAGACAAATTTTCTACATTGTGTTGCCCTTTCCTAATTGTTTGAATTAAGTTAAGTTATATGGGATGACTCATCCTACTGTGGTAGTGCCATTCATTAGGCAAAGGTCCCTTAATATTACCTAAGAATGAAGAGATTAAGTTTAGAACAAAGAAGCAAGCATGTGGACATGCATGTTTTCATTTCTTTTTCTTCTTGACCATGTGTATGATCCATCTAGCTGTTTTAAGTTTTTTTAGCATGTGGGACAGGAGATTAAGAGGTAAAATTCTCTGCCTTTTTGCAAAACTGTAGCTGAAATTTTCTCCAGCCCTGCCTAGCCCATGATCAGGACAAATCTCTCTCACCCACCAGTCCCGCAGCTGCTCAGACTCAACTGAGTAAACACACAGAGACTTATATTGTTTACAAACTATATGGCCGTGGCAGGCTTCTGGCTATCTAGTTCTTTGTGTTAAATTAACCCATTTCTATTAATCTATACCTTGCCACATATGGCTCATGGCTTACCAGTATCTTACATGTTGCTACTCATGGTGGCAGCTGGCAGTGTCTCTCTGACTCAGCCTTCCACTTCCCAGAATTCTCCTCTCTCCTTGTCCTGCCTGTACTTCCTGCCTGGCTACCGGCCAATCAGTGTTTTATTTATTAACCAATCAGAGCAACACATTTAACATTATAATACACCCTACAGCACCAAAACCACGAGAAATAATTTGTTCTTTCTGCTGTGTAAGGATACTACAAAACGGTACCATTGATGAACCAAGAAAAAGAACCTCTTCAGATATCAAATCAACCAACTGCTTAGTCTTCGCATATTAGATAAAATTTTTAAATAAATAAACTCCATTTGTTTATAATCCAGTAGTTTATATAGTTTGTTTTAGTGACTCTAATAATTTAAGACTATTCTAAATATTCCATACATGTGGAATTCTTTCATTGTTTCAAATACAAGATTAGAGGCTCAGTCAAACTGTGTTTGTATTATCCTTTGATAAATATTCAAACTACAGATTTTATACTAGAGATATTGTAAATACTAAAGTTATAAACTAGGGTATATAATTTCTTCTTAATTAATTATTTTTCCCAGATCAATCACTGTTTTCCCTCTCACCCTCATCTCCTCCCACCCTCTCCTCTCCCCCTCCACTCCTCCTCCTTTCTCTTCAGAAGAGAGCAGGCCTCACATGTATATTAGCTATCTTTGACATATCAAGTTGCAGTAAGACTAGGCACATCCTATCCTATTTAGGCTTTACAAGTCAACCTAGTAGGAGGGAAGGGTTTCAAAAGCAGGAAATAGAGTCACAGGAAGCCTCTGTTCCCACTATTAGGAGTTCATGAGAAGACCAAGTTACACAACTGTAACATGTGCAGACAGTCTAGGTCAGTCCCATGCAAGCTCTCTTAGCAGTTCAATATCTGTGAGCCTGTATGAGCCAAAGTTCAAAGTTAGTTAATTCTGTGGGTTTTCTTCTTGTGTCTTTAGCTCCTCTGGCTCCAAGAATCCTTTCTACCCCTCTTCCATGGGATTCCCCAAGGTCCAGCTAAAATAATAAAAATATATCTAATTGATTTTTTAAATATTTCTATGATTTATTATCAATAAGTGATTGATATTCATACCTACTTTATATACCTCTATACCCAGAATCACATAAAAATTTCTAGGATGAAAAGAGGTCATGAGTGAAAAAGTATTTAAAAAACCTTGATATATGGAAACTCTTACCCAACAGTTATATGTGAATTTTAATTATCATATAAAATGAGACCCTATAACTTTGGGGATTCTAAGAGTCTGAGAATACTTGTATTGGAACCCTGGAATATCATCAAATATTCCAAAAAACATCAAATATTCATTCAACTCAGATTGTTCCTCAAAACAAATATTTGAGGATTAAGATGTGTGTGTGTGTGTGTGTGTGTGTACATTTGTGAGTATTTGTATATATGCATGCATATATGTATTAGTGTATATGTATGTTTATTTGTGTGTGCATATGCATCTATGTTGCTGTGTACATATATATGAAAAATATATATGTATAAAACTTCTTACAAAATCACAATATCAAAACTTCTTATCCTTTCTCACAGTCATTATATGTCATTTTTAATCTACATTTTTTTCAATTATAGAACATTAAATTCTAGTGTATATAACTGTAAAAGAAAAGAGAGATATGTAGAGAGAGACAGAGACAGAGTAAACTTTAGATGGGTCACAGTGTCTTGTATGTCCAGAACCTTTAGGTGACACAGAACTTCACTTCCAATTAGAAATCAGAAAGAATGACCTGTTCTTGAAATAAAAAAAAGAAAAAAAAGTTTCATTTTGAGCAAGTTTGATGAAGTTGTCATGCTCTAAAAGTCACAGATGACCCTGGAGACCAAGGTAATATTATGGATAAGAACATATCTTTATTGGCAATAAAAGATTTCATGCTCTTAAAAAAGTAAAATGGGCTAAAATTTAAAATGATTCTAGGAAAAAACTACCCAGGTCCTTCTCTTCTTCAATCAACCAAACATTACCTATAAGGGAAGCTTAGTTGTTAGCCTTTAATTTCACTAGAGGAGAAAATTAAGGCTTAGCATGATTCATAATTCTCAAAATCACACAAAACAAAATACTTCTTTGATGTGAAGTATGGTCAATTCAGGAAAACACAATGACAGAGAAGACTCTTCATGCAATCAGTACATCATTCAACAAGATTGCTCTTGGTCTAAGCAAATTACTATTGGATTGAAAAAAAGTCATTTGTTTTAAATTACTGGTAGTATAGTTTTAGTACAGAGCAAGGGCTCACTGGCTCCTGGGCAGAGACTTAGATGCCATGACTCTGGCTTTTGCAGACAAAACTCTTGCTTGCTTGGTTAACAGACAATGAGGGTAGAGCTTCTGTTGTTCAGTTCTGTCTTGTTAGTTGATCAGTTGGTATCAGGGGAATCTTTAGTGGGGTAACTGCTATTTTTGTAAGTTCCAAAAATTTCTCTCAGGAGATGTTTTCTGTTTGCTTCGTTTCTTCTTTCTATAGATATTTGTGAAGAATCAAATTTAAATCCTAGGAACTTCTCCTTGAAGCAACTATAATAAATCATACTGGGTAACAGCTCTCTAAATGTGTTTCAAGTTTTGTAGATCTCCAGAAAATTTCACCAAAGCTTTGGCACTCAGTGTCAATCGCTGTCTTCACATTTGCTCATCATACATTTTCATTATCTTTCTACCCTCAAATTCTGGGCCCATGTCTCCTAATAATCAAAGGGGAATTTACTGTACTGTAAAGATTCCTAGGGCCCCCTTTCACCTGTGTTCTCAGCCTAAGTAGGTTACTTCTTGAAAATATCTGTGCAAATGGCATCTCATTTTGGGATTAGATGTTTCTATGTAACACAGGTTGGCCTTGAATTCACCATCTTCTTCATGTTTTTTTTTTTTTTTTTTTACCGAGATTACTGCTTTGTGCTGCCATTCTCATCCCAACCCTGGTATCTCTTCTAAAGATTAATTTACAATCCATTCATTTATTAATCCACTAATTAATAAAGTAAGTAACCCATTAATCAATTAGGTTTGGAATGGATCAGACAGGTTTGTCAGTAACTTTGTGTTTGAAAAACAGGGACAGACTTCCATGCTTCTACCAATCAGGAGCCCTTTAATATATGCTTATCTAATTAGTATTCCTTTTAAAGTGAAAGGTATTATGTATTCAATGAGCTATATTTCTTTCCTGGTCTAAATGTCAGAATCAAACATATAGTTTCCACCTTCACCATGTGTGGAAGCCATTTAAAAATGATCTATTCTGTGAAGCTTTTGCAGAGAAAACCCACACACATTTTTACATCAAAAATGTCTTGACTTAAGAGATTAATTAGCCATGCTATTGTGTGTGTGTGTGTGCATAGGAATTAGCATATCTGTTATTTTATTAACTGACTTGAATATCAATGTGCTCCCAAGATGTAAGACAAGTCTCTGAAGTATTGTTCTGACATTTCAGGTTGAGTCTGACAGGAAAGCTGACTTAATCTTTCAAGTTTTACATGGTCAAACATACAAATCTGGCTCATTAAATGTCTGACTTGGCTAAAGGTGCTGGTTTCTTTTCGAGGTGTATCTTACCTGTTTGTAATTATTAGCTCACATTTAATTGTGCAGAATAAAGATTGTCTCTCAAGGTACAGTCAAGCTGTATAAAATATCTTCATGAAGATGATAAACTTCAGAGGTCCCAAGTCACAAGAGCAAATTCATTCCAAGTTGTACTCATTATGTCCTTTTAGAAATAAACTTGCTTTAGACAGAAAATATTCTGATGAAAATGTAGATACAGCTGAGTCCAGAAAAAGGAGCAAAATAATAACAAACTGAGGAAATTTCATTGGAATGATCTTAGTGGTGTGGATAACCAAGTTTGCTTTACCAGATTACCTGAACCAAATATAAATAATATTTTCCTTGTATATGCAGAACCTAGATCAGTTGTGTGAGGTTGGCCCTTTATTCTGTATTTGTCTTCTTAGCTTCTATCATTTGTTAATCAATATTTTTTGATCTGGGGTACAATAAGGCTCAGTTTTGGCACAGAATTTGCTAATAATATAATGTTGTTGGCAGATCTTAGTAAGATCTGCATTAATAGTTTTCTGCTACCTATTTATTAGTTATGATTAACGTAATAAAGTCAGACAGCTAATAATGCTTTAAAGAATCCCTTTATTAAGCATTATAAGCAAAGCAGAAAAATAGAGTGCACAAAAGGTTAGGATATAACATTCATTACAAAATATTGTTATAATTATTCTATTATATTATTGATATTACTGTTTGGAACTTATTATAAATTTAACTCTATCACTGATGTGCACATAAGATAATCTACCGCATATATTGATTTCACTGCTGTTTGCATATTTAAGCTTCCATTGGGGATCTTAGCACACAGCACTTTCATATAAAGAGATCTGTACTATTCAGTGCTTAACAGATGTGATAGACCCTTCCTGGGGTCACTAATCTAGGAAAGTTATTAGAGAACGTTTATACAAGGAAAACCCCAGTATCTAACTTCCTGGAAAATTTAGGTTTGAATAAATTAGTCTTGATATCATCAAAATCCCTTACTGTAGCATTAACACAGTATGTCTAGTGCATATAAATTTATATTTGATCTATGGGGAGGTGCTCCAGATTAGCCTTCCATTATCAATTTCTTTTACACTTCTATAATTTCACAGCTTTTGTTCCTGCTAGCCACATTATACTGACCTGTTTGCTGACCAGGTTAATGTTATCTAGAATATATCTTAGTATCCTAAGATAAAAATCACTTTTATAAAATATCCACTTGAAGATGATATCATCTTCTCCTATTCTAATGTTGAAATTGCCAACCAGTTGTTCTCAAGAAAAGACCTACAGACATGTAGAGAAAATCTATAAGAATAGCCCAGTGGAAAGTTGTTTCTGATTCTTTTGGTTTCTGCAGAATTTGCAGACTCACCTGTCTTAAAACTTCAGCCTAAACATCACCATACAATTTCAGTGCTCAAATGTCTATAATAGATTTCAACAGAATAACATCAAGGTTTCATGTCAGTGGTGTTAGCAAGGATTCTTTCTTTCTGGAAGTTTTTCTAATACTTCGTGGTTTTGTATTATGCTGCCTCCCACTTTTACAATGAAATACTCTTGTAATCAGATTGGGCTCCTCAGATAATATGTCAGACTGAGTTTTGTGCTAAATTCAGTTGATTAACAACTGTATTTCTATTTGCCACATTTTATTTATTATGTAATAAAATATGTTTCATAGTAAATAGATTAGTAACTGGGTATTTTCTGAAAACATTATTTTTATCTATACTGAATTAAATATTTAAATTAACCTAACATTTTGTTGATAAATATCATCCACCTGTATTATATTTGGAAATGAGGGAAATTCCAGTTTTTTTATTATTATTATTTTACAACAGCATTCAGTTCAACATAATAGCCACAGATTCCCCTGTTCTCCCAATCTTGCCCCCCTCCCCCCAGCCCCCCCCCCATTCCCACCTCCTCCAGATCAAGGTCTCTCCCAAGGACCAGGGTCAACCTGGTAGAGTCAGTCCAGGCAGGTCCATTCCCCCCCTCCCAGACCAAGCCAAGTGTCCCTGCATAAGTCCCAGGATTCAACAGCCAATTCATGCAACGAGCCCAGGACCTGGCACCAATGCACAGCTGCCTCCCAAACAGATCAAGCCAACTGACTGTCTCACGAATTCAGGGGGCCTGATCCAGTTGGGGGCCCCTCAGCCTTTGGTTCATAGATCCTGTGCTTCCATTCATTTGGTTATTTGTCCCGGTGCTTTATCCAACCTTGGCTTCAACAAATCTCGCTCATATAAACCCTCTTCTTTCTCACTAATTAGACTCTCAGTGCTCCACCAGGGGCCCAGCCATGGATGTCTGCATTCAGATTCCTCAGTCCTTGGATGGGGTTTATGGCACAACTATCAGGGTGTCTGGCCATTCCATCACCAGAGTAGGTCAGTTCCTGCCGTCTCTCGACCATTGCCAGCAGTCTTTTGCGGGGGTATCTTTGTGGATCTGCATGGGCCTCCCTAGCTCTCTGCTTCCTCCCCTTCTCACCTTCTCATGTGGTCTTCATTTACCATGGTCTCCTATTCCTTGTTCTCCCTCTCTTTTCTTGATCCAGTTAGGATCTCCCACTCTCTTTCCCTTGACTGTCGCCCTTCATTGTTCCCACTCATGACCAGGCTGTTCATGTAGATCTCGTCCATTTCTCCGTGTCGTTTTTTGGGGTCCCGTTTTCCAGGTAGCCTCACTGGTGATGTGAGTAGCAGTCCAGTCATCCTTGTTCTAGCATCTTTCTATGAGTGAGTACATACCATATTTGTCTTTCTGAGTCTGGGTTACCTCACTCAGGATGATTTTTTTCTAGATCCATCCATTTCCCTGCAAACCTCATGATGCCATTGTTTTTCTCTGCTGAATAGTATTCCATTGTGTATATGTGCCACATTTTATTTATCCATTCTTCAGTTGAACGGCATCTAGGTTGTTTCCAGGTTTTGGCGATTACAAACAATGCTGATATGAACATAGCTGAGCAAGTGCTCTTGTGGTATGATTAAGCATTTCTTGGGTACATGCCCAGGAGTGGTATAGCTGGATCTTGGGGGAGATTGATTCCCAATTTTCTAAGAAAGTGCCATATTGATTTCCAAAGTGGTTGTACAAGCTTGCATTCCCACCAGCAGTGGAGGAGAGTTCCCCTAGTTCCACATCCTCTCCAGCATAAAGTGTCTTTCTTCAGTGTTTTTGATATTAGCCACTCTGACAGGCATAAGGTGGTATCTCAGAGTTGTTTTGATTTGCATTTCCCTGATGATTAGGGATGTTGAGCAATTCCTTAAATGTCTTTCAGCCATTTGGGTTTCCTCTGTTGTGAATTCTCTGTTTAATTCTAAAGCCCATTTCTCAATTGGACTGTTGGTCGTTTTGATGTCTAATTTCTTGAGTTCCTTATATATTCTGGATATCAGTCCTCTGTCACATGTGGGGTTGGTGAAGATCTTTTCCCATTCTGTAGGCTGTCGCTTTGCCTTGTTGACTGTATCCTTTGCTCTACAAAAGCTTCTCAGTTTCAAGAGGTCCCATTGATTGATTGTTTGTCTCAGTGTCTGCGCTACTGGTGTTATATTGAGGAAGTGATCTCCTATGCCAATGCCTTCAAGACTACTTCCTACTTTCTCTTCTAGCAGGTTCAGAGTAGCTGGATTTATGTTGAGGTCTTTGATCCACTCGGATTTAAGTTTTGTGCACAGTGACAGATATGGATCTATTTGCAGCCATCTACATGTTGATATCCAGTTATGCCAGCACCATTTGTTGAAGATGCTTTCTTTTTTCTATTGTACACTTTTGGCTTCTTTGTCAAAAATTATATGTCCATAGGTGTGTGGGTTAATGTCAGGGTCTTCAATTCGATTCCATTGGTCCACATGTCGGTTTTTATGCCAATACCAAGCTGTTTTTATTACTGTAGCTCTATAGTACAGCTTGAAGTCAGGGATTGTGATGCCTCCAGAAGTTGTTTTATTGTACAGGTTTGTTTTAGCTATCCTGGGTTTTTTGTTTTTCCATATGAAGTTGAGTATTATTCTTTCCAGGTCTGTGAAGAATTGTGTTGGTATTTTGATGGGGATTGCATTGAATCTGTAAATTGCTTTTGGTAAGATTGCCATTTTTACTATGTTAACCCTGCCTATCCATGAGCATGGGAGATCTTTCCATTTCCATTTTCTGACATCTTCTTCAATTTCTTTTTTCAGGGACTTAAAGTTCTTGTCATATAGGTGCTTCACTTGCTTGGTTAGTGTTACCCCAAGGTATTTTATGTCATTTTTGGCTATTGTAAAGGGTGATGTATCTCTAATTGCCTTCTCAGCTTCTTTGTCCATTGTATATAGGAGGGCTACTGATTTTTTTGAGTTGATCTTGTATCCTGCTATGTTGCTGAATGTGTTTATAAGCTTTATCAATTCCTGGGTGGAATCTTTGGGGTCACTCAAGTATACTATCATGTCATCTGCAAATAGGGAAGGCTTGACTTCTTCCTTTCCAATTTGAATCCCCTTAATCTCCTTATGTTGTCTTATTGCTCTGGCTAGAACTTCAAGTACTATATTGAATAAGTATGGGGAGAGTGGACAGCCTTGTCTCGTTCCTGATTTTAGTGGAATTGCTTTGATTTTCTCTCCATTTAATTTGATGTTGGCTGTTGGTTTGCTATATATTGCCTTTATTATGTTTAGGTATGTTCCCTGTATTCCTGATCGCTCCAAGACTTTTATCATGAAGGGGTGTTGGATTTTGTCAAATGCCTTTTCTGCATCTAGTGAGATGATCATGTGGTTTTTTTCTTTGAGTTTGTTTATATGGTGTATTACATTGATGGACTTTCGTATGTTGAACCACCCTTGCATCCCTGGGATGAAGCCTACTTGATCATGGTGGATGATTGTTCTGATGTGTTCTTGGAGTCTGTTTGCCAGTATTTTATTGAGTATTTTTGCATCAATGTTCATGAGGGAGATCGGTCTGTAGTTCTCTTTCTTTGTTGCATCCTTCTTTGGTTTAGGAATCAGGGTAATTGTAGCCTCATAGAAGGAGTTTGGTAATGTTCCTTCTGTTTCTATTATGTGGAACAATTTAGAGAGTATTGGTATTAAATCTTCTTTGAAGATCTGGTAGAATTCTGCGCTGAAACCATCTGGTCCTGTGCTTTTTTTGGTTGGGAGAATTTTAATGACTGTTTCTATTTCCTTAGGGGTTATTGGACTACTTAAATAGTTTATCTGGTCTTGATTTAACTTAGGTATTTGGTACCTATCCAGAAAAATGTCCAATTCTTTTAGGTTTTCCAGTTTTGTGGAGTAGAGGTTTTTGAAATATGACCTTATAATTCTCTGGATTTCCTCAATGTCTGTTGTTATGTCCCCCTTTTCATTTCTGATTTTGTTGATTTGGATTCTCTCTCTCTGTCTTTTGGTTAGTTTGGATAAGGGCTTGTCTATCTTGTTGATTTTCTCAAAGAACCAACTCTGTTTCATTAATTTTTTGTATTATTCTCTTAGTTTCTAATTTATTAATTTCACCTCTCACTTTGATAATTTCCTGGCGTCTATTCTTCCTGGGAGACTTTGCTTCTTCTTGTTCTAGAGCTTTCAGATGTGCTGTTAATTCACTGGTGTGGGATTTCTCCAACTTCTTTATGTTGGCATTTAGTGCTATGAATTTCCCTCTTAACACTGCTTTCATAGTGTCCCATAAGTTTGGGTATGTGGTGTCTTCATTTTCATTGATCTCTAGGAAGTCTTTAATTTCTTTCTTTATTTCTTCCTTAACCCATTGGTGATTCAGCTGAGCATTATTCAGTTTCCATGAGATTGTAGGTTTTCTGTAGTTTTTGTTGTTCTTGAAATCTAGGTTTAAGCCATGGTGGTCTGATAGAACACAGGAGGTTATTCTGATTGTTTTGTATCTGTTGAGATTTGCTTTGTGGCCAAGTATGTGGTCGATTTTAGAGAAAGTTCCATGGGGTGCTGAGAAGAAGGTATATTCTTTCTTGTTAGGATGGAATGTTCTGTAGATATCTATTAGGTCCAATTGGGTCATGACATCAGTTAAGTCCTTTATTTCTCTGTTAAGTTTAGATTTGGGAGATCTGTCCAGTGGTGAAAGTGGGGTGTTGAGATCTCCCACTATTAATGTGTGGGGTTTTATATGTGGTTTAAGCTTTAGTAATGTTTCTTTTACATATGTGGGTGCCCTTATGTTTGGGGCATATATGTTCAGAATTGAAACTTCATCTTGGTCGATCTTTCCTGTGACGAGGATGTAATGTCCTTCTTGATCTCTTTTGATTGATTTTAGTTTGAAGTCTATTTTGTTGGATATCAGGATGGCTACCCCTGCTTGTTTCTTAAGACCATTTGATTGAAAAGTCTTTTCCCGGCCTTTTATTCTTAGGTAGTGTCTGTCTTTGAATTTGAGATGTGTTTCTTGTATGCAGCAGAAAGATGGGTCCTGCTTTCATATCCATTCTGTAAGTCTATGTCTTTTTATAGGTGAATTAAGTCCATTGATATTAAGGGATATTAATGACCAGTGATTCTTCATCCCTGTTATATTTGGTGGTAGTGTGTGTGACTTCTCTTCTTTGGGGTTTAATGTTGTTGCTTTATCTATTGCCTGTGTTTTCGAGTGTGTATCTGACTTCCCTCGGTTGGAATTTTCCTTCTAGTGCTTTCTGTAGGGCTGGGTTTGTGGATAGGTATTGTTTAAATCTGGCTTTGTCTTCGAATGTCTTGTTCCTTCCGTCTATGATGATTGAAAGTTTTGCTGGGTATATTAGTCTGGGCTGACATCCATGGTCTCTTAGTGTCTGCATTACATCTGTCCAGGTTCTTCTGGCTTTCAAAGTCTCCATTGAGAAATCGGGTGTTATTCTGATGGGTTTACCTTTATAGGTCACTTGGCCTTTTTCCTTGGCTGCTCTTAATATTCTTTCTTTATTCTGTACATTTAGTTGTTTAATTATTATGTGTCAAGGGGACCTTTTTTGGGGGGTCTAGTCTGTTTGGTGTTCTATAGGCTTCTTGTATCTTCATAGGCATTTCCTTCTTTAAGTTGGGAAAGTTTTCTTCTATAATTTTGTTGAATATATTTTCTGTGCCTTTGAGTTGGTATTCTTCACCTTCTTCTATGCCTATAATTCGTAGGTTTGGTCTTTTCATGGTATCCCAAATTTCTTGGACATTTTGGTTCATGACTTTCTTGGCGTTAGTGTTTCCTTCGACTGATGAAACTATTTCTTCTACTGTGTCTTCAATGCCAGAAATCCTCTCTTCCATCTCTTGCATTCTGTTGGTTATACTTGCATCTGAAGTTCCCGATCTTTTACTCAGGTTTTCTATTTCCAGCATTCCCTCTGTTTGTGTCTTCTTTATTTTTTCAATTTCCCTTTTCAGTTCTTGGACTGTTTCCTTTGTTTGTTTCATTGCTTTTTCATGATTTTCTTTCAGTGCTTTATTGTTTTCTTCCAGGATTTTAATGTTTTCTTCCAGGACTTTATTGTTTTCTTGGAGGGCTTTATTGTTTTCTTCTAATTTGTTTGCCCTTTCCTCTAGTTGTTTACAGCGTTCTTCCAATTTTCTTGTCTTTTCCTCTACACAAGCCTCTACCTTCTTCATGAAGTTACTCATAAGGCTACTTTCTTCTGCTTCTTCCAATTTTTGGTGTTCAGGTCTAGATGTTGGAGGGGGGCTAGGTTCTGGTGATGCTGTATTGCTCTTCATTTTGTTGTATGTACTTCTACCTTGACGTCTGCCCATCTCCTCGTGGTTCCTTCTTGGTCTTATCAGTGTACTTGTTTCAGAAAGAGCTGACAGATTCAGGAAGTCTCTCTCTCTTGTCCAGAAGGGAGTTCTCTTGTCCAATTCTCTGGTCCAGAAGGGAAGTCGGGGCAGGATGGGAGCTGGGGGCCGGTCTCTAAGTCTCAGGAAGTGGCTGGGGTCTCGGGCAGATGAGCGTGGAGGCAGGGCGCGGAGATTGCAGGGGCTGCCGGGGGGCTTGGAGAAGGGTATCCCTCCCGGTGGGGCTAGAGGGGGACCTGCCCGGTGGCCAGAGCCTGTGGCCAAGTTGGGCAGGATTTCCCGGAGTGGCTGGTGCCCAGGGATGGGGTCCGGGTTGGACCCTGATACTCACCTCTGGTCCAGAAGGGAAGTCAGGGGCAGGATGGGAGCTGGGGGCCGGGAAATACCAGTTTTAAAACCAGGGAAAGAAAGTAAGATATTTGGTGCCAAAGGACAAAGTAAAGACTTAATTATTTAAATAGTATATTATAGTAAATATTCAGGACTTATGAATAAGTAAACAGACACAAAATCTGATAGAAAATGATATATCATGGACTCACAAAGAAAATAAAATTTTTGATCATGAAATACAAACAGACAGAAACACACACATATACATACACATGAATTAGATGAAAGGATTGGGAAATTTCTAAAAAATGAAAGATAAGAATATAAGATTGAAAATATTTGAAAACTTTGAGATATCTGAGGATCACTATCACAATATATGCCTAATTGTGCTCTGAAAAAGGGAGAATAAGAATGAAGTTAGATATTACGGGAAACGTAGTTAGATGTTACGGGAAAGAAATAGTGTCAACGTGATTTCCTCTGTTAGAATTTTTTTTTCTGTCCTTTCCTCCATTTCCTGTCCCTTCATTGTATACACAAACACATTTTAAACATATTTCCCTGTGATCTAACTAAAACAATCACAAATAACCACCAATGTAGTATAGTTTCTTCTCTTATCTAATGCTCTGCTTAGGATTGCCTGATAAATACATACAATTTGTGTTTATCAGCTTATTGGATAAAATACTTGATGGTTAGTTGTTGGTATGTTTATATATGAAAACAACTACAATCCTTTTAATGCTTTTTACTGCCACAAACCATTTTATAGAACATTTAGAATTCTCTTCCAAAACCAACAATTAATCTTTGATTTAATTATTAAGAATCCTATAATATTTTTCCTAATGTTAATAGAGTATATACTTTATAATTAAAGAGAGTCTGGCAACTTCCAAGAGTAGACATTTACTAGATAACATATTTAGTGCAAAACCAAGAAAAAAATATAAATCTGAAAAGCTATTAAAGTAATTTCTTAAATTGGCAAAGTACTATTTGCTACCTTTAAGTTCTATTAAGATAACCGTTCATTAATGAATATGAATAGAAGATATATAAACTCAGGGATTTGTAAATTTCAAGAAAATTTGCCTGTAGTTTTTTGGGAGAAGTTGAGAGTAGGCAGAATGCTAGAAAATGATATAACAAAGTCTGCCTTCTCTTAGGGGCATGCCATATCCAACATTTTGACTCTAAATAATAAAGTTGTCATCTACAAAGTTCATGCTTGAGAACTCTACAATGAGGCTTTAAAAATAAAATATATTTTATATAATATTACACTACAAGTATACTGTTTTAAATAAGTTCATGGCTTTGGGTTGGATCACATTTATAGTTACTTTAGCCACTTATGGACTCAATGCTATAGGGTAGGCATGCCAGGCCCCTTTAGGTATTGCGAAAATGTGTTATTTTTTTCTTCATCTTCAACTATTTTTTTTTTTGACAAAATTGTTGGTTAAGCTATGAAAAGATAAGTGAGTAATTATCCTTATTTATGCTGTTTCACTTATTTAATTGTTCAACTAAAACTTAGTAAGGAACTTGAAGAGACGCTAGGCTACCAGTCTGACAGCATTATACTTTTCTGTCAATATTACTTGTTTGAAAAGTTTTCAGAGTTCATTTATTTAAAGCCTAGACACAGCCATTTTTCTTTATTAGAGAAAAATATAATTATATTCAGAGTGATACCTTGTGTATCTGTTTGTTCTTCAACAGTTGGTCTTGATCCAGCCTTATGCATATTATAACTAATTCTTTTTTTTCCACTCAATGGGGAATAACTTCTTTTATTTAATAGTATCTTGCTTACTTATATTAATATATATCTTGCTTACTTACTTGATTACTTGCTTACAAATAACTTGATAATGAGTATAACAGACATTTCTTATGCTTTTTGAGAAACATGATTTACATGGTTACCTAGTGTTCTGTTTTGTAAGTGGATGGACATTTACCTAGTCATTTTTATTATAATTGGATGTCCCCACCACCCATCTTCTAATCTATATTGATTTGGATCATTTTTAAATGATATAATATTTTTATTAATTTGTACAGAATTTCATACTATGTATTTTTATCATATCCCTTTTCCACTTCTTCCCCTAACTCCTCCCAGATCTACCTCTGCCTTGGGATGTCTTTCTGTGTGCTGTGAATATATGTTACTCCCACTGGCTAATAAATAAAACTGCAGGACAGGATGGAGCCAGAAGGGAAAATGCAAGAGAAAGAGTGAAAGAAGAAAGGAGAGTGGGGAAAAAACCAAAACCACCATCTGAGGAGCAACACATAATAGGATGCAGGTAAAGCCACAGAACATGTGGTGGTACATAGATTAATAGTTATGGGTTGAGTTAAGTTATAAGAGCTAGCTAGTAAGAAGTTGAGTCCTAGGCCATACTACTAATTCTTTTTTTTCTTAATTGTCAAGGTAGTCCCACTGCCTGGATGCCTCCCAAACAGTTCAAGCTAATCATCTGTCTCACTTATCCAGAGGGCCTGATCCATTTGAGGGCTCCTCAGCTATTGGTTAATAGTTCATGTGTTTCCATTCATTTGGCTATTTGTCTCTGTGCTTTATCCAACCTTGGACTCAACAATTCTTGTCCATAAAAACCCTCTTCGTTCTCACCAGTTGGACTCCTGGAGCTCCACCTGGGGCCTGGCCTTGGATCTCTGCATCTGGTTCCCTCAGTCATTGGATAGGGTTTCTAGCATGACAATTAGAGTATTTGGCCATTCTATTACCAGAGCAGGTCAGTTCAGGCTTTCTCCCGACCATTGCCAGTAGGGTATCATTTGTGGGGGTATCATTGTGGTTTTCTGTGGACCTCTCTAGCACTTTGCTTCTTCCTATTCTCATGTGGTCTTCATTTATCATTGTCTCCTATTCCTTGTTCTTCCTCTCTGTTCTTGATCCAGCTGGGATCTCCCACTCCCCTAAGCTCTCTTTCCCTCGACCCTCGCCCTTCATTACCCCCACTCACATCCAGGTTGTTCATGTAGATCTCATCCATTTCTGTCATTGGGCAATCCCTGTGTCTTTCTTGGGGTCCTGTTTTCCAGGTAGCCTCCCTGGTGATGTGAGTAGCAGTCTAGTCATCCTTGTTCCGCATCTAGTATCCTCCTATGAGTGAGTACATACCATATTTGTCTTTCTGAGTCTGGGTTACCTCAATCAGGATGATTTTTTTCTAGATCCATCCATTTCCCTGCAAACCTCATGATGCCATTGGTTTTCTCTGCTGAATAGTATTCCATTGTGTATATGTGCCACATTTTATTTATCCATTCTTCAGTTGAACGGCATCTAGGTTGTTTCCAGGTTTTGGCGATTACAAACAATGCTGATATGAACATAGCTGAGCAAGTGCTCTTGTGGTATGATTGAGCATTCCCTGGGTATATGCCCAAGAGTGGTATAGCTGGATCTTGGGGGAGATTGATTCCCAATTTTCTAAAAAAGTGCCATATTGATTTCCAAAGTGGTTGTACAAGCTTGCATTCCCATCAGCAGAGGAGGAGAGTTCCCCTAGCTCCACATTCTCTCCAGCATAACGTACCTTCAGTGTTTTTGATCTTAGCCATTCTGACAGGCTTAAGGTGGTATCCCAGAGTTGTTTTGATTTGCATTTCCCTAATATATTACTAATTCTTAATTGTAGCTGGAGACTTTCTCTCCAGCTCTTGCCAAGCCTCCACAGTCCCACAGCCCACTTATAAAATAAACATACAGACACTTCTATTATTTAAACTGTTTTGCCTAATGGCTCAGGATTCTAGCTAGCTGTTTTTACATCTTAAATTAACCCATTTCTATAAATCTCTACCTTGCTACATGGCTCGTGGCTTACCAGTGTCTTACATATTGGTACTCATGGCAGCTGCTGGCAGAACCTCCTTGACTCAACCTCCCACTTACCAGAATTCTCCTCTCTCCTTGTCCCACCTGTACTTTCTGCCTGGCTATTGGCCAATCAGTGTTTTATTTATGAACCAATCAGAGCAACACATTTAACATACAGAACATCCAACAGCACTTAATTATTTTTTATTCACTGCTTTGCACAACCCTAATCAATCTTCAGCCTTAATCAGCCCTCCAAGTCCTACCTTACCTCTGCCTTGATTTATCCAGATAACTACTAATATTTTTTTCAAGGTAGGATTTCACATATGCGTTCTCAATATTGTATTTTGAGACTATTTCACACAGAAAAATCATGAAAACTAAAAATATTACAATATTTTTTATGATTTAACAATGATAGTCAAAATTTTTCCCTACTAAAAGAATACATGGTAATTGTAAGTCTTGTGTTTTCATTATTCTAACTAAATAACTATTCTAGATTAACTAAATATGAGCTTACCATAATTTGTATATGGTAATAAAATATTAAGATAAACGAATAGGTTAACATAGTCTTCTATGGATATTAAATAAAGAGCACTTAGATTTATAAAAATTGAGCCATCAGATCCTCTGATGTTGGAGTTACAGATATTTGTGATATATTGTGATATATTGTGATATTTGATGGAAATCAAATCATGGGTTTCTCAAAGAATACCAGAGGTAATCAGGGGGCATCCCAAATCAAGGACTCAAAAAATTGTGCAACATTACAAAACCAAATGTAACAAAGGGAAAAAGCAAAGGAACAACAACAACACACACAAAACACAAAGCGAAATTACCTCCAATTATGTAGACCAATGGGACACAACAGAAGGAACTAAACTCACACACAGAAGGTGGGCTAACATATTTTCACCAAGTTGCTAAGAATGCCCACTAGGGAAACAGCATATTCTTCAATGACATCGCTCAGAAAGGTATATTAAAATATGCAAAAAATAAAATATTACTTTTCTCTTGCACTTCCAAAAATCAATTCAGAATGTATCAAAAATTCAAATATAGTAAATTAAGCTACAAACACCTATAAGAAAGTGGAAGAAAAGAGTCCCTTGACATAAGTCTTGCAATGACGTTTTTACTTGAAAACCATTGCACAGGAGAGCAAGACCAAAATAATAAGTAGTGCAACTACTGAAACTGTTTCTGTACAGCAAATGGGACAATCAGCATAATGGAAAGGTTAATGCAATCTTCAATCTCTTCATGCTGATGCATTCAGATTTCAGATATGTTAAAATGTAAATAATATGCCTCTTAGATTTAAAGAAAACAGTCCCTGAATCTCACAGGTGCAAGTCTATCTTTGTGATGAGGCTTCTGTGAATCCTCCAAGAGCCTCAAAGTGTGATCTAGCTGGACTTCAGTCAGATTCACGCAAATCCACAGAGCGTACAATGTGGTATATGGCCACTTTGGATGAATTTCTGACTGTGGAAACCTTCTACTCCAAAGATCTTCAGAGATAAATATAACTTACCGGGCTGTCAGTATTTCAGGACTTGCAATCATGAGGTATTTTTCTTGCTGTGTCAATGTTGTGGACATAAAACAATAGTGGTGTTATTTCAACTTCTATAATTCTATTAAAAAATAAGAGTCAGAAGCAGCCAGTGTTTGTACATTTACTTAAATGATTTCTTCATATAAAATATTCATTTCATTATTTCACTAATTAAATTATCTGTATACATGTCTGTGGGTATGTAGGAGCATGAGCAAGATTGTGGAAGACAGAGGATTACTTCTGGGAGTTGTTCTTTTCCTTCCACTGATGTGTGTCAACAAGTCAGGTCATCTTGTTCCCTTACCTACTGAACAGCCCACTAACCCTTCATTAAGTTGTTAACTGAATGTAGGTAGCCAGGGTGTTTAAACGACATGGAGGAGAACTAAAAGATGATGATCATGTGATTTTTTAGATCTGTCTTTATCACTCTTTACTATATTTTTATGATGCATATCAGGAGATTGTTGAAGTTTCGACTCTCATTCTTGGGATAAGCTTTTACAGCCCTAGTATGATATGTGAGCCATAGCTCCTATTATACCTCTGCTGAAGAAGCAGGTAGCCTACTCAATGCTAATGGCAAGTGTACTGTAAAGAAAGTGACTGCCATATAAGACAGATAGAATCACAGGGTTTAAATTTTATGAAAAGGGCATAAAATGTGAGTTTCTGAAGGATGAAAATTAATTCATAAAACAGAGTAAGTTGTTTGTTTATGGCTTTGTATTTTGACTCATGTGCTTGATGGCTTCTTAAGTTTTTTGTTTTATGGAGATAGAGCAGTAACTTAGTAATAGGACCTGTCTTAATCAGGATGCAAGAGGATAAGGGCCAATGTCCATCCGATGTTTTATCATCTCTTTTAGAGGAAGAACGCACCATAATATTGAGAAAAGACAACAGACATGAATCCATTGTATATTTAACAAAAATGTCAGATCTCCTGCTGAGGCATGGAAGTTTACCCGATTTCTGCTATAGCAGAATACACAAAAATAAAGAAAATAGAAATTATTACTTGAAATGTATATTTTCTCTAGAAGAAATGTCTTCTTTTTAAATTAAATGTGGAAATTTTCTTTTCCTGGAAGAGTTTCACCAAGTACTTGGGATTTAATGCACAAATGAATGAGGTATTTCAGAAGCACAAATAATATATATATATATATATATATATATATATATATATATATATATATTCTTGTCTAGAGGGAATTACTCACTGATGCATTGAAATAACTGGACAGGAAACCATATAGGAGCCTTTCGTAGGAATTAAATAGGCCAAAGAAAACAGAGAGATAGCCAGCAGCCAAGTAGGGAAGAACAAGAAAGTAAAAATAATTTGATTACAAGGGGAAGACATAGAAAGTGTATACATATGCATGTGTGCAGGTGGTTGTTTAAAAATGCCATTAAGGGATAAAGATGACTCAAATACACTGTTACTTACTGCCAGAACTGCAAAGACACATTAATGCATAAATTAAACAGAATTCATGCATGATACAGCTATGCTCTCCAAACACCATAGAAAGGTTGAACAGGTCATGGTTCATGTCTAGGAAGACATGAATACACAGCTTCTGTCATGTTCCAGTATTGTTTTTCCTTATTTGGTCTCCTTTCTGTGTTATTTTTGTTGTGTATATTCTTCATTTGGCATTTAAAATTTTGAAATCTCCAGGACTCAATAGTAATCACTTTTCTCTATGTAATTTCCTCTGCCAATCCTGTTTCATAATTTAAAATATTATTTATTATTGACTCTTAAATCTGTGTCAGCATTCCTGAAATCTCCCTCAATGCAATATTAAACATCTCTTTGAAATATAATACTATAAATAAAGTATGTCATCTTTTCAACACCCTATCCCTCACTAAAGTGAAATATTTAAAGCAAATCAACCAGGACCTTCCAGGAAAATAGTGGATAAATATACTTAAGGGTACAGGAAGTGTTAGGACTTCTCTACCACTGGACAAAGTCACTCCCACAAAGTGCAAATCAATGAATGGACATTGCTGTACATGATTGCCATCTCCTTCCATGCACAGACATTCCATCTGCCTAGTTATCTATACCTTCAACAGAATATTGCAGACCTTAAATGAAATAACCCAACCATTGAACACCTACTCTAAAGGAATTCTTAACAACAACTGCTGCTGTTATGATATGGCCACCTAAACAACCCCACTCAGTACTAGTGTCTCTACCACCAAATTTCACACAAGAATAACACTGGGAATTTATTAATAAAGCCAGATTGATGAGAAGCAAACAGTGAAGAGATCTGAGCAGAGTAAACATGAGAACGCATGCATGAAGGGTGACCAGAAAGTCTAGACAAGAGATGCCAAGCAGATCAAACAACATCCTTTATTAGTAACTGTTTATATGCACATAACCTGTGCATTAAAAGGACTATGATATAGAGACTAGTACTCTGCTAGCATACAAGATTATTCAGGTCATTAGCATTTCATATGTTTTCAAAGCCTGCATCAGAGAAAGCCCTGTCTGTGGAAATTCTGATTTCTCACACATTAGAGGCAAGACTGCAACATGCTAAGAGGTGAGTGAGTGTGAGTGTGTGTGTGTGTGTGTGTGTGTGTGTGTGTGTGTGTGTGTGTGTGTGTGTGTGTTGTGGGTGGGGGAACAGTATAATATGGCAAGGGATTCTGGTAAAAAAAAATTATCTATCCTTGAAGACATCCTTATGTTGAAGGACATTCTGATTTAACTTTTCCAAACTCTGTTCTCTGTAGCTAGAGTTTTCCTGCTTTGCCCACAGTTAGGACAAATCTCTGTCACCCGCCAGTCCCACAGCCGCTCAGACCCAACCAAGTAAACACAGAGACTTATATTGCATACAAACTGTATGGCCGTGGCAGGCTTCTTGCTAACTGTTCTTATAGCTTAAATTAATCCATTTCCATACATCTATACCCTGCCACGTGGCTGGTGGCTTACTGGCGTCTTCACATGCTGCTGGTCATGGAGGCGGCTGCAGTGACTCTCTGCGTCAGCCTTCCACTTCCCAGAATTCTCCTCTCTCCTTGTCCCACCTACTTCCTGCCTGGCCACTTGCCAACCAGTGTTTTATTTATTGACCAATCAGAGCAATTTGACATACAGACAGTCCCACAGCAGTTCTCCTCACGCTATAGATACTGGCACAAATGGTAATCTGGGGGGGGGAGGGAGGAACCATATTGTTCTAGTTATTTTTTGTAAACTTGAAACAAGCTAAGAAGATCACTTGGGAGAAGGGAACCTCAATTGGAGAATTGCCTCAATCAGAATTATCTGTGTTTACAGCTGCGGTGTCAGGTGTTTGTTTATTTGTTTGTTTTTGTTTTGTTTGCTTGTTTGATTGACTGTTGATTGATGTAGAGGGGTCAGTTCAACTGTGCATGATACCATGTCTGGACTGTGGGCCTGGTGTTTATAATAAGGAAAGCTAAGCACACTATGGATAGCACTCCAGTAAGCAGTATTCATCCACGAATCCTGCTTCCTCTCCTATGCAAGATGCTGCTGTGCCATCCTTCAAGGATAGATTGTGATTTGGAAATGTAAGTAAGATACATAATCCGGGTTACTGTTGATCATAATGTTTAACAGTGCAAAAGAAAGAAACTAAACAAATACACTTCCCAATTGTGTGTGAGGGGAGGTGAGAGATCTTTATCTTCCAAGTGCTACTACCCTTCTATTTTTTAAAATTTCTATTTTTTAATTTGGAAATTGGTCATTAGTTTTTAATTGCTGTGTTTTATCCAGTATGTGGAATTGATTGTCTGACTGCCCTTTATGTTAATGGGAACACAAGTGAAGTTTGAAATATACAATTGTTCCACTCAGATTGTGAAAGCTGGGACTGCTGGTAAATTAATAGGAGGCACAATTGCTATCTCTCCCATCTTACTCCAGAAAGATGAATACTGATTACTGGAGTGCTATCAATAGTTTGCTTAGCTTTCCTTGTCATACATGTCAGGCCCACAAGTCCAGACATGGTATCATGCACAGTTGAATGGACCCCTCTACATCAATCACCAGTCAATCAAACAAGCATACAAAACAAAAACAAACAAACAAAGCATTCATAGTAGAGATAATCCCTCAGAAAACTCTATAAACTAAATCAAACAAAGGTACCAGGGGAAGAGGGAAAGACAAAACTAGAAGGAAGATATGTCTAGTATATATTCTGTATTTTTATATGTTCATCTTGCTTCTTTCATTATAAATCTTTATTAGAGTTACCACTAATAACCACACATCCAAGTCTCTACTACGCTGTTTTGAGATTTCCTGTCAATGGAACTAATCCAAAAGTCTTCATTTTAGCCTCAGGCAGATTCATTGGACAAAGACAAAAAACAGCAATGTTTATTTTGACCTAAATATCACAAGAATGATCTCTAGGGCACATGCTAATATTCTTCTCCTCCAAAACATTTTGATCAAGGCCTTCACAATTATTCAAATTTTTCACATTCAGCACCACAGCCTTTCATACTCCTCCTACTATGATTCATTAAACAGTACTTAAAGCATCCCACTGTTTTCCTAGCCCAAAGTACCAAAATTACTCCAACTTCTGTCTTAATTAGGTTTTCTATTTCAGTGAGGAGACACCATGACTACAGCAAGTCTTATAAAGGAAAATCATGTGATTTGGGTGGCTCTCTTAAAGTCCAGAAGTTCAGTCCATTATCATCATGGTGGGACATGATAGCATGCAGGCAGACATGGTGCTGGAGAAGTAGCTGAGAGTCTTACATCTCACAGGTAACAGGAAGTTGACTGAGACACTGGGCAGGATCATGAGCATAGGAAACCTCAAAGCCTACCTCCACATTACCATGCTTCCTCTAAAATGACTATACACATTCCAACAAGGCCACACTTCCTATAGTGTCACTCCTTTTGAGCTTAGGAGGGATAATTACATTCAAATTACCACAGAGTCTAAAGGAAAATATAATTTATTCAACAAAGTTATTCCAAAAATATTCCTAAACAAATAAATGAGCATACAAACACATGAGGCAATTAGAACACCAAATATACTCTGTCAGAGAAGAAATTTACCATGTTTAATCATAGAATGTCAAACATATAAAGCAAAGAAACAACACTAAAAGCTTTAAAGGGAAAAAGACAGTTTGTACATAAAGGCAGACAGGTCAGAACAACATAAGCCCTCTCATAAACAATTTTAGAAGCCAGAAAATCAGAGGATGATGTATGTTAAGATTTGAAAGTAAGCCGGGTGGTGGTGGCGCACGCCTTTAATCCCAGCACTCGGGAGGCAGAGGCAGGCGGATCTCTGAGTTTGAGGCCAGCCTGGACTACCAAGCGAGTTCCAGGAAAGGCGCAAAGCTACACAGAGAAACCCTGTCTCTTCGAAAAACAAAAACAAAACAAACAAACAAACAAACAAAAAGCAAAAACAAAAACAAAATAAAAAAAAGAAAAAGAAAAAAGAAAGAAAGCAAATAGCTGCCAAACAAGATTTCTAGACTCACAGAAGAGTGGTACAGAATGTGGTTAAAGAAATAGAATGGAACAAAAAAGATCATTTCACTTATGATAATATACCAAGGGATACATATTATGTGAGAAGAACACATTGATAAGCAACAGACAGAAAACAGTCATTTTGCAGCACAAAAAAACCAGCAAATACCTATTACTAACAGGGAAGGGGGAACATTAACTTTAATAACCCAATCAACCAGAACATCAATTTTAAAAATTATAGTGAATAGAAAAGCCCACTCAATAATGTTCAATGCAAACAGTCTCCAATTACCAATTTAACAACAAACCCGAAGGACTCAATTACTAAACAAGATCTGAGTAGTTAGTTACTCTCCTCCAATCAGGCAGCTCACAGAAGTGTACAAACCTGAGAGTTAAACAATGAGAATTAATCTGACAAATAACAGGAGCCATACCATGCTGATGTAATGATTTATATATTTTAGAAATTATTTTTAAAATCAAAACTAGCATTAAGAGATAGAGGATGGTTATATAGTACTAAAACTCATTTAGAGGATAGTTGAACATTTTAAAATATTTCTTTACCAAAATCTAGAGTTTCTCATTTTGCAATAAAAATCATCAAAAATCCTAAAATATCACAGAGCACGCGGCACAGCTATTTACTTTCAAATACATTTAAATTGACCTTCTACGCTAAGCTCACTACAAAACATCAAAATATCATTAAACTATACCACAGACACTTAGATTTAATGTATCTGTATCATCCTCATGCATACACACAGAGACTACATTTTTACTGAGCAACAGAGGGAAACTTGTCTAAAACTGAATACATTATAGGCCAAAAATCAAGCCTCAGAAAGAATAAATGAATAAAGAAAATTTATAGATCTTATGAAACCAGAATGTAATACAACTTGAAATCAATAATAGAAGGAGAAATCTCAGAGCCTATACAAATACATGAAAATTAAATTATACAGTCTTTAGTGAAGAGTGGTTTATTGAATGGATAAGGGGGGAAAATGTGAAAGCATAAGTAACCTGAACCTCTGTGTTGAAGTTAAGGCAATACGATGAGGAAGGTTGATATATGCAATTGTTTACATTACAAAATCAGAACTACTCAAATATATAGCCTATTTATATACCTCAAGTTACTAGTAAAACAAAAAGAAATCAAGCTCTAACCTGCCCTATTTCAGACAAATGATAGAGACTAGGGAAGAAATGAATGAAATGGAGAATAAGATAAAATTATATATAATTGATCAATGAGAAAAGATACTTGGAAAATATTAACAAGACTCATAAACATTGAGCTAACCCAACAAAAAGAGGGAGACCCAAATTAAGATAATTATAGACAAAATGAGAGGTGATTTAAAGACTTCCATAAATTCCAGAAGATGATTTGGGAATACTTTGGAAACATCTATTTCAAATCATGGAAAATTTAAAACTAATTGATACATTTTTAAGTTCACATGCCCTTAACACATGCATTAAAACAATGAAACAAAAATTTAAACAGAGCCATAACAAGCAATAAAAGTTAACCTATAATTAAAGTGTTCCCATAAAGTAAATTCCAGGAATGGAGAGAATCATGGCAAAATTTAATGAAATTTAAAGATGACAAAACAAAAAAAGTTCTCAAATGGTTTCAAACAAACAGAAATTGAAATAAGAAAACAAAACTTATTTTCCTTCAGAGCAACATGTGTGTGCATGTGTGTGGGGGGTGTGTCAGCAGTTTTCTCCTCACCAAAGCATTCCGTCTTAAAGGAGGCTCACTAAGACTAAGGTAGTGATAAAATTTACAAGACTCATCATATAAACAACTCAGTAGTCTCAGAAATTTCCTGAAACTTAAAATATTCATATTGTAAAGTTGTATAATCAATGACTGAATGGGACAGAAAAGACTGACTGGCTGGCCAAGGCTCCTACAATTCATGAAGGGAGCTTCAATGATTCAATTTATATGAGTTTCTACTCATGCTTACATGGACGGTTTGGTAATTTAGCTTCACTTGGGTCATCTACATTTCTATAAATTACCTCTGACCCATAGTCATATAAGTAGTCCCAATAAATTCATTGGTTTGACAAGATGGACTTTGGTGAGTATCTTAATTTGGTACGTTATTGGTTCCTATTTCTAGGGTGAGAAGACATTTGTCCACATCTCCCCCAGAAAAGACAGAGTATGAACACACATGTGGCTGTGATGTGCTGCCACTTGGAGGCTTATGTCAATTGTGGATGTTTTCTGTTGCTCACCAACTCTTTTTTTTTTTTTTCCTTTCTTTCTCATGAAAAGTCTCTCCGTGAACTTGGAGCTTAACATGTCTTTTGCACTGGCTGCATGTCCACTGACTCCACCTGTATCTGCCTAACTGTCTTGGGTTTAAAAATACCTTCCATCACTGTACTGCAATCATCTTACTATCTGAGCTATCTCCCCATCCTCCCCTCACCAAATGTTTTCTAAATCTTTATGTAAGACTTAAGAATGTTTACTCTGATGATACATCTGATTTTGGATGTCTGTTTTCTAGGCAGCAGCCACTATTAACATGCCACCCTCTCTAAGACTTTACAACTTATTTCTCCAAGTTTTTTTTTTTGATTTTATCTAAAATTTGAATTTCTTTTTAAAAGGAAATTAAAGACTTTGATATTTAAATATTTTTCAAAAGAGATTGCAATAATACTAAAAGAAGAAAAGAGAGAAGTGATATAAAAATATAATTATCTCTATTTCAAATTCTATAGTTAAACTACCCAATTCCCACTCTCTGTTAAGGGAAGAAAAATAAATGAGACAGTATAGCTGGATTCTCTGCAGCCACACCTCTAAGCTTAAACTGTTTCATTTTTCTCATCAACAAAGAAAGTATAATAATTGTATTTGAAATATAATGTTGTTATATAGAACAAATAATTAGTAATAAAATCATTTACCTTTGCACATACATATTCACTTTTTTAATTGCTAATGGAAATATCACAGGATGCCTTAGTTCCAAGGAATGGAAATTCATCAAGTTCCATTGAATGGCCATACTCACACAATTTCTATGGAGACCTAGGAAACACCCTGAATTCTTACAGGAATCTACATGTTGACCCTCACCACTTACATTCATGATCTGATGTGTCTTAATTTTTTTATCCTAGCATTCTTCAATATTTAAGCATCCCACACTGACACTGCTCTTTATGGCAAAGTTTTTTTTTTATAAAAAATATAAAAAAATAGCCAGGTTATTTATTGTAACTGTTCATGTTTCTTTCAGTAAAACTCAAGTCAGACATCCACACGTCTGCCAGTATACTGAAGAGATTTTTGCAAATTTTGGCTGTTTTCTCCAAGGTTTTATTGGACAATTTATGCATGCTGAGATTCAGTAGAACTTTCTGTAAATATTATCTTGATAACAGAAGTAATTAATGTTACAATTTTGACTGTAGACACAATATAGATGCTTAATGCATTTCCCTTTCTCCAAAAGAAATCTGAGTATTGTCTTATCTTTGCACCTTTAATAAAACTCAATTCTTATATAGATGCCCCAAAATGTTATATTTCAATAATAAAATAAATTGTTTAATATTTGTTTTTGAATTTTGTTTATTACTATCTCTGTGTGTTTCAGAGAGAGAGAGAGAGAGAGAGAGAGAGAGAGAGAGAGAGAGAGAGAGAGAGAGAGAGAGAGAGAGGAGTTAGGATTTCTGCTTATGCCATATGCTCAAGTGGAGATCAGATTACAATATGTGGTGGTTGGTCCTCTCCTTTCATAATGTGTTTCAGGAATCAAACTCAGTTTGTCATATCTGTGCAACAAGTTTTTAAGAGGTACACTGTCTCACTAGTGCATAAAAGGAAATTTTAAAAGGAAGAATCTATTACAATATATTTTACATAGATGTAAGTATACTTTTTTTCACCACCAAGATTTTAGAACATTTTATTCAGTTCAATGAGCTATGCATCAAGAAACAGTCAAAATTGAGGACCATTCAGTGTATGTGTCAGCACTGCCCAAGCTGTGACCTATGAACAGGTGTTCACCAAGCCTTGGATCTGTTGTACAAGACCTACCCCACGTAGTATTTCAAGTCAGTGTCATGTGACCTAAAAGATATCCAAACTCTTTTTCATCTGGAATGCAGAAAAGTATGAACTCTTCAAAAGAGAGATCTGATAGTTGGTCAGAAAGTGACTAAATGGACTTTGAAATTCCTTGTCTCTAAAATCAAGTTGGTATTATTGATGCATATTAGGATAATGATACAAATGAACATAAAATACAGAATGAAAAATATTACTTTTTGGAACCTGTATCAGTTGGTGGTAAAAAGATAAAGTGAGAGTTTTAAAACGTGATAGCAGTCATTTCTGTCTAAACTATGTAGAAGAACAAAAATTGATGAAAACTATGTGAGAGTTTAGTCTCTTTAGTATGCAGATTTTCCATTAAATCAGAGCAACTGCAAAGCCAAAATGATTTGGTTAACAGAGCCTAATGGGTTAACTTTGAAGATCTGTGTCAAGCTATTATTTTTTCTTCCTAAGCAAACTTGTGTACACCCTGCTTCATCAAATATAGAGGAAATGTCAAACACACACCATGATCATTAGAAAAAGGGATTCTACTGTTGCACACAGAGACTTCCCTTACGTGTCCATTACAAACTGTATAATCTTGTGACAGAGGAAGGAAATCAGCTTGCTTGTCTCAAAGCATATATTTATATGGTCAGAACTTGATACTGTAGTCATTTCTTGTGCTCATTTGTGATCTTGAGTAGGAATAAATGTCACCCAGTCCTGAAATATTGTAAAAAGCAATTCAATGTTTCTCTAAATATGACAGGCAGGAAATGTGAATGCATTCTCTGAAGAATTCTCAGAAGTTTAATCATTTCAACTATAATATATTCCCATTTATTTAAATGCACTGGGGGAAGGGAAAGCATGCAGCAAGATAGGATTTTTTAATGGATTATATATATATATTAATGAAAATGTTCAGATTAAAATAAATTTAAAAATGCAGCTCAGATCCTTACTTCCTTCTAATAAAAATTAGATGTTGGAGAGTGGATTGTTTTCCAAGCTCACTGTTTCATATGCATTTTTTGTTCCTTCCTCTATACTGAAACTTTGCATTAGCAGCTTGGGATCATATTTTCCAGATCACAGCATAATCAATCACCTCTAAATCTATTAAGTGATGTCTTGATATTAGGATAGAGAGGTCATGGGTACTGAAAGCTGGAGTTAACACTTGTTTTATGTTGTGCTTATGGTGTTTCTTTAACAGGGATAAAACCGTGTGATAGAGTTAAACTAATTAAGTAGAAGTTGGAAAGATACAAAATTGGCCAAAAATTTATTGGTAGAAGTGTCTAAGAACGTAACTATCACAATGGTATTAATATATTTCAAAGCAAAATACTTAGACCTTCTGCTGAAAATGGAATGAAAAAATAAAATTAAACAAAATTTAAGAATTTTCTTTTTTTAATTTTTAATTTTTATTTTTTTTGCTTTTATTTTATTTTATAATACCATTCAGTTCTACATATCAGCCACTGATTCCCTTGTTCTCCCCCTTTCTGCTCCCCTCCCCTTCCCCCCAGCTCACTCCCCATTCCCATATCCTCCAGGGCAAAGCCTCCCTCGAGGACTGAGATCGACCTGGTAGACTCAGTCCAGTCAGGTCCAGTACTCTCCTCCCAGATTGAGCCAAGCATCCCTGTATAAGTCTCAGATTTCAAACAACCAACTCATGCAATGAGCACAGGACCTGATACCACTGCCTAGATGCCTCCCAAACAGATCAAGCCAATCACCTGTCTCACCTATTCAGAGGCCCTGATCCAGTTGGGGGCCCCTCAGCCTTTGGTTCATAGTTCATGTGTTTCCATTCGTTTGGCTATTTGTCCCTGTGCTAAGAATTTTCTTTCTACACTGTGTAGGATTATATATTGCAGCAGTGAAGAAATTGTGAAGAAATAATCAAGAATTGTCTTCATATTACATTACATATATAATGGTTTGCTTTTGCTTAAAATTATATCAGGTATCAATAAAAAAATTAGGTTTACTAGTGGGAAATGCAAGAGGCACCCAATGCACACATGTTTGTGAGGGGTAAGATCTATTGGATGCATAGTGACCAAAGCAATCAATGCAGAGTGGATCCATGAACTTATGATTAGCTCTGGGCTTTGATCTATAGAAGAAAAGTACATTATTATTATTTTTTATTTAAAGTATTTAAATTTTTTCCTTGTATTGTGAATAAAATTTTTATCTCACATATGTCCTGATTACATTTTCCCTTCTCAATCCTCCTCCCAGTTCCTCTGACAACCCTTCCTATCCAGATTCATTCATTTCTCTTACTCATCAAAAAAATATATGGGCCTCTAAGGGAATATTATTGATATGATATGATATAGTAAAACATAGCACACTATAATAGGCCAAAAGAAGTCAAAGAGCCCAAGAGAAGGCACAAGATACAGAGACACATTTGCATTTGTTTACATATTCAGGAATTCAATAAAGACACTAAGCTGGAAGGAACAATATATACCCAAATCACATGGGTGATAAAAATGAGAAAGACTATATGTATATACATATATATATGTATATATATGGAAAGTGATAAGATTTTTTTTAAAAAAGGAAAAGATCTTACATGCCATTTTGAGACAAAGGTTCTCCATACATGCCACTGAGTTGGTTTGCTATTGGCTATCTACTGCTGGGCATACTGTCTACCTGTAGGATTAGTTTCTTTGCCCAGAGATACTCCCTTGGAGAAGAATAAATTTTCATTTACATGAGGTTATTAAAGGAAGATAACATTTTGGTTAGGGATATGGGCATGTGACCACTTTTCCTTTCAACTCTAGGATCCCATCCAGTGAACACCCCTGTAGGCCCTGAGCATGCTGCATCAGTGACTGAGAGTTAATATGTGTGTCAGTCTTGTTGATTTAGACGGTTTTGTTTTCTTGGTGTCCTCTGTCCTCTCTGGCTCTTATATTCTTTCTGCCTTCTCTTCCATGGAGTTCCCTGAACCCCAAGGAGAGGGATTTGATTGGGACACCTCTTTCAGGCTAATTTTTCTAAGATATAATGTCTAGACATGTGTCTGTGTATTTGTTTCCATCTGGTGCAGGAGGGAATTTCCCTGATGATGGCTGAGAAAGGCACAGATATATAAATATGGCAGAATATTACTAAGACTTATTTTATTGCTACATTACTTTAGTAGAAAAATAGTATTAATTTGACCCTAGGTCCCTAGGTTACCTAACCTCAAGTTCTTGATCACTCAAGTAGTACTTGGTATGGGTTCCATGTCATGAAATGGGCCTTAAGTTAAATCATGTTTTCTTTAGTTACTCCCAGAAGTTTTTTGCCACCATTCCACTAACATATCTTGCATGTAGGACATAATTGTAGATCAAAGGCTTTGTGACTGGGTTGGTGTTTATGTTTCTCCTTTGGTAGCATGCAGAGTAACTTCATTTACCAAACACATAAGCACATAAGTGTGAAGATTCTATGTAGGAATAAACTCCATGCTCAATGAAATGTGTAGGTGTTTGCTTCAGCAATGAGTTCTTGCCATCAGTTATATATCCTATATATCAACCTATATTCTTGACAGCAGCCTGGGTTGTATAGACATTCACACGGAACACCTTTGGCCAATAACTCAATTAGGTGTAGCCCAGTCCCAGTATTTGAAAATTTATTTGGTGACAAGAGATGGCCTGTTGGGGCTCTGTCTCCCTCAATATTTGGTGATTTTGAATTTCATCTATTTTATCTATCTGTATATTTTAGGAAGCTTCTCTGTGTTAGGTTTCCTACTACCTCTCTTAATGTTAATTGTCCCTTAAATTGAATTTAATTTTAACTGTCTCCCCCATATTCCTCTTTTGTGCCTGTATTCCATCCCTCTCTTCACTTGATCTTCCCTTTCAAGCTTCCCCATCCATCCATAACTATCTACTCTATTTTCCCTTCCTAACAAGATCTATCTATCATTCCACCAATTGCTTACTCTACACCTAACTTCTGTGGTTTTGCAGATTGTTTTTGGTTATCACTGACATAAGGATGAGGGTAGAGAGTGAAGAGAGGCTACACACATAGTCTGCTAATGACCTTGGGATAAGATTGGGACCCCTAGGATTTAAAGAGAGAAGAGACCTGCTTTCCTGGCCTAATTGCTTCTCTGGCATGCTTGTCTTTGAGGTCTCTGGGGAATGTCTGCTGGATTTGAGCACAGGATAACAGCATGAGTAAGGAGGAAGTTTGGAGGAGATGATCTATGTGTTCTGCTACAGTTGGAGACAGAGGGGAAGGAGAAGTCACAGAAGAAGATCTGCTACAGAGTTGAGGTGAGATAGGGTGAATGGGTTTAGAGGAGAGGAGGAAGAGGTGAATATCTGCAATTAGGCTATCTGCTTCCCTGATTTATTCTTTAAATGAATAAATAATTGGATAACAATAGTATTTATAGTGAATCAAGAATCCAGAAATGTATATTAGGAGACTTAGAATGTTAATAATCATAGATTCAAAAGTAATTGATTATCTGAGTCTAATGTACATGAATACAAAGAAAATATTCGTGCATACAAATGAATTAAATTTCATCTGAAAACTGAAACACTAATTGAACTCATAGCTAAGTATATTTGAATCAAGTAACTTTATAAATAGATTGTAATAGATTAAAACATATATATTTGAATTTTGCAACAATTTTAGATGTTGTGCAAGTAGAATCCTAACTTGTTTAAATTAAAATAAATAGCAAAAAGTTTTCTATAGTTATGGTACCAGTAAGTGTGAAATAGAATTTTAATTTCAGTAATTCAAATTTTCTTTTTTAAATTTCTTTTTTTTAATTTAAGATATTTTCCCATTCATTCTGCATATCAACAACAGATCTCCTCTCCATTTCATTTAAATTTCTTATTATAATTGTGAAATCAACCTCTAGCTGAAGTTTTATGTATTTTCAAAATGAAACATTTCATTCTAATATGAATGTATAAGTAATTACTGGAATGAATATGGTCATAAGATGAATTCATTCCCGTAACAGACAAGTTGCTATCTTTGATTTAGGGACTGTTAGCTAAAACGTGAAAGAATAGTTAAATTTGGTTCTAAATAATTACTGAAACTCCTCAGAATTTCTTTCACTCTAAATGGATTAAAAATTCTTCTCTAGTTGATAATTGTAAACTATATTATCATTATCAATCTTTAATCTATTATATAGTATTTTTAAGTATTTATTTCTCTTGTATGAATGTGTGTGTGTGTGTGTGTGTGTGTGTGTGTGTGTGTGTGTGTGTGTTTGTGTTTGTGTTTGCAGAGATGTGCTTGTGATGGTCCTCAGACACCAGAAGAGAGTATCAAATCCCTTGTTATTGGAGTTATAGATGGTTGTGAGCTTCTTGATGTTAAGTTCTGGGATTTGAACTCAGGACCCACATGTGAGTAGTAGGTGCTCTTAGTTGCTAAGTCATCTGTCTTGCCAAATGGACTAGTTAAAATAATTCTTAGGTTATATTTTGAATTATAATTCACTTTTTAAAATAAATCAACTAATATCTCTAGAGTTGCTCCAATTTTGCTTTGTATTTTATCTACCAGTTTGCTTGCTGATTATCAGTCTATGTAAAATAAAACACCAAACCTGCCAGTATCATAAATTGATGGGTTCCATTGTAGATTAATTATTGATGTCTCCATTAGTTGCTCCAAAATGCTTTACATTTAAAGCATGCTGTTTGTAAATATTGTCAAGAAGTGGAAAGAGATGCCATAAGTTAGAACACATCTATAATTCTAGCATTTGGGAGGCTGGGACAGGAGGATTACCATGAGTTTGAGACCATCCAAGGCTAAAGAACAATGCTGTCTAAAAACAAGTCTGCAATAATCTAAAATCAAGTTTGCAATAGTCTCTGCTTTACGAATTAAGTCAACAAATAAAATAAAGGAAAGTAAGTCATAAATATTTTCTTTTAGTTTAATAATAACAATTGGTTCAAATTGTTCTTGAAATCCAATGGCTAATTTTAAATTTAGTCTAAAGTTTAAACAAAGACTTATACATTGTAGGCAGAAGTTTCTCAGTGCCATGGCCTCATCGTTCCTGGCCCTGTGGTCCCTTAGCTGCTTATGAATAATCACTCAGAGGCTTATATTAATTATAAATTGTATGGCTTCATATATCAGGCTTCTTGCTAGCTAGTTCTTACAACTTAACTCAGCCCATTTCTATTAATCTATCCATTGCCACGTGGCTTTGTGGCTTACTGGTACTTTCACATCTTCCTTCTACTGGCAGAGGCTCACAGCATCTCTCTTCTTTCTGAACTTCTTCCCTCTGTATCTCTGCTTAGATTTCCCACTGTAAACTTTCTTTCTATAGGGCAAAACAGTTTTATTTATTATCCAATGGGAGCCACACATATTCACAGCATAGAGAAAGACATCCCACAGCAACACATAGCATGTGATGTACTATAAGTATGAAATTTTCTTTGTCTTCTATTAAATATTGGAGAACCATCACACATATTTGCTATTCAGATGTCCAAATTTGAGCCTACCTCTTCACTTAAAAGAAACATGAATGCAAACAATTGTGTTCCTTTCTTAATAGATAAAACCACACATTTTTCTCCAAAAGATTGGAGAATGGTTTGGAAATTAACTGATAATCTCCATTCAGCCAATCTATCCTTTTTTGTCATCTTTTTCATGCCATTCACTGACATAAAATACATTATCATAATCTTTGAAACTCGCCTTAGCTGAACAACAACAGATAGGATCGGAGAGTGGAAATAAGTAGAGACAGTAAGTGTGTGTTTATGTATTCTTTTGTTATTGTTTAGCTGTTTGCTTTTCACAGGAAAATTAGTGCTCTAAAAACTAGCAAAACTTTTCATCATGACATTTTTAAGAGTGTTTTTTTTTCCATTTTTTTATATAGCTAGTGCTTTGTTGACTGTAGTGGGAAGCTATATTTGGGTCATGCTAACTACCTTGTGCCTGCTGCTTTGAAACTGAGACTTTCAATAGAAGAACAAGCAAGAAATGGGATGTTGTCTAGACGTTGATGACTTAGTGATAAAAAAAAATTAACTAACTGGAATTTCTGTAGTAGTTTTGTCAAGGGACACCACACAGGAAACATCCTTTACACTCAGGAAACCTAACCTGAGTAAGGTTTGAACCTAGTAATGGCTTACGTATGTTTCCAAAATTATTTTCCATCTAATTTTCCAGAAAGATAAAAACAAAGTATGATCCAGTGTGCTAAATTCTCAGCAGGGTAAAATTTTTAAGTTGGTTGCCATGGCAATTCCATTCCTGTATGTGATTCCCACTCAACTTAGCTTGATAGCATTTGGGCTGAGTAATGAAATGGAAGGAAGGAGTAATGATTCTTCCAGGTTTGAAAATACCCTCTATTAGATCTGTGCATCTTTTGCTCCTTTTTTTTCTCTGCTCATTTTTATTTCCTTTTCACAAAAACTACTACTTTTTACTTTTTACAGTGAACAGAAAGACAAGAATTCAATCCACCACAATCTACTGCCACAGTCCATGTCCTGAGCACTGATCAGGAGGATGACATTTTTAAAGTAGGCAACAACTTTATGCTTTATATTTCAATTGTTCTTAGAAGTAATATCAAAATTGAAATACTAGTCTGAGCTCTTCAAGTGTTAGTGCACATTTGAATTTCATATCAGTTCTCTACACGACTGAAGTCATGATGAGTGCATGACCTGTGGAAAATTATCTATTCCTTCCCTGCTATTGCTTCATAGTTTCCATAAGTAAGATACTGACATGCATATTAGAACAAATAAAGCACAGACAGTTATGGCATATGTAAAAATATAGAAAATAAAATAGATATTCAAACTCAAAAAACACATTCATTTAAATTTTGGTCATAATCTGGTGAAGATTGGGAGTAAATCTTCCCCTTATAATATAGATTTTGTCGCCCTGAAATTTATATAATTCCATACATAGTATGTGATATTTGTACAAGAAAGGGTTGATATATGTCTGTAAAAAATACATAGCTCAGAAAACATGTTTTCTTATAATTATAGATGGATGGCAAGCTATGTTCAATTTTGCATTTTGCTGTGCCCTATATTTAAATCTGTCTGTGCAAGGATCTCCATGTGTGTGAGAAAGTAGATGAGGTGGAAGGATTATACCTTTGGAGCAGATGAACACTGTGTTCTCAGAGGTTACATGATGTCAATGGTAAAACTGGGTAACTCTATGCAATTTAGTTCTATTTTATTAACCATTGTACTTCTAAGTTAGTAATTCTTATACAAAAGTCAACTGAAAGCTTGCCTGATGGTTATAAATCTTCACCACAGAACCAGAACTATACAAATATAATTCTAGAATGGATTATAAGTACATTTCACAAGTAATAAACAATATTTTGTTTTTATTTTTAAAAATTTTGGTTCTTTTGGTCTTTAATGACTTACTGAGGACATAATGTGATTAATAGAACTCTTTTGATCTTGCTCTATATTTTCAGTTCCTTAAATTATACCTAAGATTGTTTGTGTGACATTGAATTTACAATGTAATCGAATGTTCCATTTTCTCTCATTCTTATTCTATTTGTGGATCTATCCCACAATTTTGTTTATTTTGAATTTCCATGGAGATCATACTCTGTATGCTTTATAGAGTGACTAGTGCTATTCTGTAAGATTTCTAAGGGAAGTTCTCTCAAAGTTCTGTGCTTCATCCTTGTAGCATTCCCATAGGGTGTGCTTTACCCTGTGCCCAGAAGACTGACCTATTCACTTGGATCTAACATGTAAAAATGGACCTTTATATCTGAAGCACTGTTTCATCTCTTGATAATGACATCTTAAGACTGATTTTTGCTTTAATTGTTTATGTCCACAGTAGTTTAACTTTCATGGACACCTAGAATTAGATGCAAAATTAGCAGAGCCACTATTGAAATCATGTCCCGCAGAGCCAATCCTAAGAACAGACTATGTAGCATTTTTCCCCAGATTCCGTAAATTTAGGTTTCACTTTGCATGGTTACTCTTCTTGTTTCTCTGTTTTTTTTTTCTTTTTTTTTTTTAAACAGGCAGAGCTTTAACTAACATGCCCACTGCAAATGATTGTTGATTTCAGTTTCTGAATGTTTTGTTTAGCTCAAGGGAAAGTCTACTTAGATGTGCTCACTAGAATGCTATCCTGGGAGCAGCAATCAAACATTTCCACTTTTTGCTGTAAATTTGTATAGAGCACTATACCTTGGCTTCCAGTAGTTATCTTTTAGGAATTTAGGCTCTAGTTCTCTATCAACCTTTCCTCCTCATGCAAATATCAGTTGGTACCTCATTCTACTGTTTTAATGTCTTCTGTCTATCCATTTCTTTCCAATTTATATTTAATACTTCCTTACATTTTTTTATACTATTGAACACTTCATTTTTTTGTTAAACTTTGTTTCTGCTATATATTTTGTATCTTGTGTTATACATTCCTGTGATATAAAATCCCCCCAAACACTGATTTTTTTGTTTGATTCATTATGGTTTTCTATAACAGAGGCTTACAAACATTTTCTGTGAATGTCAGGCAGTTATAAGTTAAATCATTGATGTCAATGTTTACTGTTAAAGCTGCTTTGTGGTAGCTATGTAAAAGTATTATATAGTTACTAAACTAAATAGACATGCATTTTATAACACTAAAATGTTTGTAATGAAACAAAGAGGCTAGATTGTATATGTGAGCACAAATTTGCTGACCATCAGGTGAATAACTGCTTTCAATTTTTCCTTCTCTTGCATCTATTAAAACCAAGTACACATTTATTCCATATTTGGAAATACTGACTTACATACTAAAATTCAATTTTTAATCTTATTTTTCAACAATATCCATGTTTCCCATTTAACTAAGATTTGTGAGTACTTGATGTTGAGGCTTGATTTTCAGCTGACTTTTGTCTGGATAATATTTGTGGTCTCTTTCCATTTTCTTTTATATTTCATTTTTTTTCAAGAAAGATATAAATTTATTATCATTTGCTGATAACATGACTGCATGGAAAATCTCAAAATATGAACAAAAAGTTACTATAATTAAAACACTGAATTGACATAAGAAATTGTTAAGTTTCTACAATATTTAACACATGTATGTAGCTTGAGGCAGAGAGACACTGCAGCTGCCGCCATGACCAGCAGCATGTGAAGATGCCGGTAAGCCACCAGCCACGTGGCAAGGTATAGATTTATGGAAATGGATTAATTTAAGCTATAAGAACAGTTAGCAAGAAGCCTGCCACGGCCATACAGTTTGTATGCAATATAAGCCTCTGTGTTTACTTGGTTGGGTCTGAGCGGCTGTGGGACTGGCGGGTGACAAAGATTTGTCCTGACTGTGGGCAAGGCAGAAAAACTCAAGCTACAAATGGCGCCCAACGGCTCGAGTTTCCACCTTAAACCTGAGAATATTTAATAACCAATTCTAAACAGAGCCAAAAACAGGTTCCTGCTTCTTGTCTCATATGGGCAGCTAGACGCTGCAAAACGCAGGTTTGAACACCGGCGGGTTCCTGGCGTGTGCATTTGACCAGCAGTATGGCGAAAATGAGGCATCTGCCAGCGGCACATTACGCTGTGTGGTAGATTTATTCTTTACTAGTATTAAAAAAAAAAAAAAAAAAAAAAGTTTCTGGGCTACATGCTGCTTTGATAAAAGCGTAGACCTACTATTTCTGAGACTTGATGATTCCCAGAGCTGGCGGAAAACGTACCACCGCCATGTTGGGAAGCTAAAGTGGGCGGAGCCAGCAGTCACAGCGCCGTTTCAGTCTTAGAATGGTACAGTTTAAAGCAATAGGCTCAAGGTAATGTAAAACATAAGTCACGTAAAGATGGCTACCACACAGAGAATCTGGATTATGTTCTCTTTGATATTCGTAACTGAAGAAAAACATTTGATTGCAAAAGCTGTTCAGTTATGCCAAAATGTATATTTTAAAGGTACCTTGACTTCAAAATTTGGATTTAAGGATATGTTGCTTTGGAAAAGAGGTTCTGCTTTTGTTTCCACAGAAAGCCAGAGGCTGTGGATTTGTTCCAGATTAAGATACATCAGGTTTCACCAGCCAAGACCCCCTGAAAGGTCTCCGATGACACCATGGCCCAGATGATCCAACATCCAGAGCGGTTTCAAGGCAACTGGTTCACACAGTACAGCCTCACGGACTACCCCATAGGCCTAAAGTTTTCTTTGCGTCCCCATAAGATACAGCGCCCCCCTCCAGCAGGAAGTAGTAAGAGATGCTACGCCCAAATTCCCAAATATACCAAGCTGGCTTTAGAGGTAGAATTGGCTCACTCCCCCTCTAAACCCAGACATATTGCTTTAAAAAAAAATGGTTAAGAGATTCTTGTGTCCCAAATCAGAAGAGCCCTCTGGTGTGGGACAGAGAAAAACCAATATTTTTATTTAAAATAGGTTGATTATAAATGTGATCTCTTTCTAAAAAAGAAAAGGGGATATGATATAGATATATAGGAGGATATAGAGATGATAAGATAAAAGGATAGATTAATCAACCTACTTTTAAAGAGCAACTTGTTTAAAATGTTTTACATTGGTATAGATTTTAGTTTATGCTTAAAATGTTTTACATTAGTAAAAATTTTAGTTTATTGATACAGGCTTGAGGTTAATTTTGTTGTACTGTATATATATATTTCTATTCTTGTTTGAGGTATTATGTTTATGTAACTCATTTAAAATTGTAATGGATAATTAAAAATAGGTTAATAATTAGTCATTTATGATAATCATATTTGTAACCATGTTAGTTAAGTCTTCTAGGTATACATAGATATATTTCAGATAGATAGGTAATCTTCAAACACTTCATAGACCTAGAGAATATGGCATTTAAATAACTTAGAATTCTGTTGACATGAGACACAATTGCTCCTGGCTGCACCAATTGATCCCGAGAGAATGTTGGGCTTCTAAGACATTTCCATTTGGAAGTTTGTCTTTTTGGCACAAAATGGCCTACTGGGCAAAGAACTGCCCTTGCCTTGATGGCTGACAGTACAAATGCAATGCTGTCCTTTCTGGACAAGCGGGACACAAGGAAAGCGACCACTGTACTCTGCCAAGACAGTGTAAGATGGTCTTTCAGAAATCCTGCTTCTGAAAATGGTCTGTCAGATACTCTAGGCCTGTAGCCAATTTGAATGCACCAACAATGCTGAGAAACATTAGGTGACTGTCCAGGCTGCCAGCTGTCTTGGTCTACTCTTGCAAGATTCCCGAAAGTTGCTTGCATCCATCTACCATTTCTCAGGTACCATTATCTTCCTTCTCAGGTCTTTGATGTGGTTGAAGACTAGATAGTTATGATTTCCTTGGTTATGATAAAAGATAAGTTAGATATAAAACCTTAAATTCACAAATATTAGGACATCTTCTTTAATATTGTAACTGCAATTCTTGCTTGATAATTGTTTTGTTATATGTAATTTTACCATGTTAAAGTTAAAACCTTCCTTTTTAAAAAAAGAAGAAAGGGGAAGTGCTGTGGATATCACTCTATGTAAATAAAACACTGATGGCCAGTGACCAGGCAGGAAGTATAGGCGGGACAAAGAGAGAGGAGAATTGGGGAAACAGGAAGAAGGAAGAGAGACACTGCAGCCACCGCGAGGAGATGCAACCTGTAAAGACGCCGGTAAGCCACCAGCCACGTGGCAAGGTATAGATTTATAAAAATGGGTTAATTTAAGATAAAAGAACAGTTAGCAGGAAGCCTGCCACAGCCATACAGTTTATAAGTGATATAAGCGTCTGAGTGATTATTTTATAAGTGGATTGTGGGACTGTGGGGCTTGGGGAACCTGGAGAGAAGCTCTCCAGCTACACATGTAAACCAATTTTAAGGTACAGTTCACAGTAATTTCAAGGACAGTTTATGCTTATCTGTAGTTCTTAGTAATGTATATGATAATTTGTGTATTGGAAACTAACAAGCACTAGCAAGAAAAATCAAAGACACACATAATTATACAGAAGAATAACCTTGAGGTTTCTTTTAAAGAGCCCTGTCTGCTCTTCATCAACCTTCATCTCAGGTGGTTGAACTACTTTGTAAATGTTGAAGGCATTATCTATATTCCTCCATTAGTTTTTTGGCTATAGCCACCTATCAACACAGCTAATCTGTTGATTTACTGTATTATCCCAAAGACATAGCGATTTTTAGATTTTATTTTTCCTTGTCACTTTTAATTTCTAAAGTTTAAATATTATTGTATCACTTACACTTCCCCTTTTTGACAGTGACTTATGTAGAATAATGACTCCTAAATAATTTGAATAGGTGTAAATACTTAGAGTTTTCCAAAGAGAAATGACATCAGGCCTATGTTTCTCTTCCCATAAATAGTGGATTATTAAAATGTTTTTGTATGATAAAGACCTCATAGAGTTTGATTCCTTTTCCCCTCACTTACAATACAAAGATTATAAAATGTTCCTTGGATGGTAGACAGATAATTAAACACTTGTTTTAATGGGCTTTATCACACTGACAAGCTTCCTGCTTGTTGAGATAAGTTCATATTGACAGAATGTTGGTAGGAGTGGGAATATGCATCTCAAGATATATGTTATCAGGCAGTTATATAAATTGTGGTGAGGAAAAATGTTATTATAAAGGTTATTATCAAGGTTTACTTGACTTTAGACTGGGAGATCATGCAAAGTTTCTCTGAGGAAATACCAGCTGAAATAACTTTAGTAAAGATCAGGAGAAATGATATTCAGTCATTTTTTAAAAAAATAAAAAGGATTTTAGGAAAAGGAAATCGATGACAATAGAAATATGTCTGAAATAAAGAAACAAGACCAATGTACCAGGTGATAATAACTATCATATGTGTTAACAGGAAAATATGTTACCTTTAAATCAGATGTCTATGCATTTATATATTTGTATGTGTGTATACATGTATGAATTTCTCTATCTAATCATATATGCATTCATTGTTCACATAATTAATTGAATCACACCAGTTCCACTACCGTCCTGCTCTGTTAGAGGACCTACTAGTAGATTGGTGGTCTTGAAGGATGTGCAGGTGGTGGTTTTGGTGGTGATGGGTGATGGGGTGTGTGTGTGTGTGTGTGTGTGTGTGTGTGTGTGTGTGTGTGTGTGTTTTCTTCTCTTTGTATTTAATATTTACAACTTAAGGAAAGATCTCAAAACTATCAAGCTCCCAGTTGGTGTTCCACACACATCAAATAATAATGAAAGAAAGCTTGAAGGTGACACCCTTCTATTTCAGTTTACATGGACAAGTTTGTTCTTGCAAGAACACAAGATGAAACTTTAATAATTTAATAACTTTGTAAAAGAAAGAATTTGCCTGTCTCTAGAGCTATAATTTTGTTCTTGTTCTGACATCTCCTGAGGGATTTTCCAGTGAATCTAGATTTCTTTTAAATGTAAAAATGTGTTCTGCAATGTTGGATCCAGAGAGGAATATGAGTGTTTGTTGTGACTGACAACAGTGGGATAATTTACAAGATGGGTGTGGAGGGCAGGACTCAGAGTAGCCTGTTTTCTCTGAGGAACATGTTTACATAACATTCTACTCTTAAAAAGCCAGCACAAAACTTCAGTAAAATAATAAACAATCACTATGAATAAGTGGATCAAAGGAGAATGTAATCATTGCTAATGTTTGCTGCAGGAATGCATATTTGTTACAATATTAATCACAGCACTCTGTAATTTATGGTTCCTGGGAAAATCATTACTAAAGAGCACACACACACACACACACACACACACACACACACACACACACCACACATATACACATACATGGTATATGTATCATATATGTATGTTTCCAGAGCTGATTGTTTGGCACTAGGCAACTAAGACTAAGTGGTTGGTAATCTTAAAGTACAGTATAAATAAAAAGGATTTGAATATTTTCCCAGTGTAAAAACTCATTCAAAAATGCCTTACATACTTCTTCAGACCTAATTTGTGTGTGTGTGTGTGTGTGTGTGTGTGTGTGTGTGTGTGTAACTAAACATATAGACACTATTTCCTTGGTCTACATTGTGTTGTTACTTGAGTGCATAGTATTTCAAAGCTAACCACTTGAATGTGGATAACTAATTTGTGGGGGGGGGGGTAATGAATTATACCTTGGGGAACACAATGATTACCACTCTCAGATTTCCTTAGTTATCTGTAGTTCTTTGTATTGGTCTTTTTGAAACACTCAACTGAATCTCAAAGTTGAAATCTTAATGTTTAATTATTTGTTTGTTTATTTATTACTTAAATAATTTTTTTTAATCCTTGGGGTTGAACCCAGGGCTCTGCTGATTCTAGGCAGTGTTCTATCTCTGGGTGATAATTCATTGCTTTCCTTGATGTTTTTGAAAATTTGAGAAAGATCCTCACTAAGTTGTCTGACTGTCCTTGAAAGCACTCTATAATCCAGTTGAGCTCTGGCTTTTTGACCTTCCTGCCATAGCTTCTTAAGTGCTTGGGATTATAGAACTGTGTCATTAGGTCTACCCCTAAAATTTAACACTTGCACAGTAGACTTCATCTTGATTTTGCACAAAACCACACAAATTCTTCTCGTCTGTACGCTAGCACCTTTTGAGCAGTTTCTCATTTTAGATAGTTGGAAGAGAAGCACTTTACAGTTGCAAAATGCAAAGAGAATTTGTGCCTGAACTATGTAAGCTACAGAATTTATTTGGTCCCATTAGGGAGAAGACTGGGCCAAAGTGTGTAATTGTTTGTACTTTTAGAAAAGTGATTGAATCTGTCACTATTCTATCTTGAATTTCTAAGGTTAAAAGACCTTAAATTATGTTTGATCACCCAGCAAATTGTCACTTGTTCACCTCCATGGGGTGCTGCTAATGCAGGGTGGCCATCTGTTTCTTATTTTCAGTGCCAGCAACCTGACACTTGACAGGGCAGAAGCCATGAGCATTTTAGGTATACTTAAAGGCAAACTGGCCATTTCCTTCTCAGTTTGAAGCCATGAATTATACTGTTTAGCTGCAGGACTCAGACTGGCAAATAAGAAATGTTTTATCTATTTCTGTCAACTTGACGTCTCAACTGAAATTTTTAAGGCACTTAACACTTGTATACTGAAATACAAACTGAACTCATGCCTACTTTTTGTTTTTTTCCCCTAAAAATTTTAAAATTCATTTCTCTGAAAGTGGCAGGTAAATAATATCAATTTCAAGTTGAGTGCAAATTAAAATGAGTTCTATTTTATCTATGAGCATTTTCTTAGTATTAAATTTTTATTAGGGTCTCACTGTAACAAAATATTATAGAAGAATGCTACATCTATATCAACTGTTATAAGGTCCAAGAGTATGAATTAAGTCCTATTAATCTGTGGGAAATTTGGTAATGTAGCAATGCAGTCTATGCTACAGCAGCTTCTGGTTAAGGAATTCAAGACTACTCTGTTGTATTAAATTGGAACCCATTACCATAGTGAGTGGGAAAGGAGTTTAGAGCATCTCCTAATACATTAGGTAAGATTCTGATTTCTGAGACTTGATTTTCACCTGTTCTTTAAGAAAAATTTAGATCCATCCATGCTTTTCTATGTCATCTTCATGTTCTTTTAGAGACTTTAAAGCATGCTGCATGGTAGGTGGAGAAAAATATGAACAAATTTTGGTGTTTGTCTTAAGGTCTGTCCTCAGTTATATTCTACCTTAGCTACCTTCTATCATCTCATCCAAACATCTATGTCCAGACTTATTTCATGTATTATAAACAATAAACGACAAGTTTAAATCATAGGATAGAACATGTCTGTAATTCAGTTTCCTCATCACATAGAATTTGCTCATTTCTAAACTTTCTGTATAGTATTTGTTTTTCTATGCTTGATTCAAACATATCATTTTATTTATATTCAAAGTGACCTTGACTCTTGCAGTTGTGAATCAAGATGCATAGGAATCATCCACAGCAATTTTGAAAGAACAATAAAAATAAAAATGGTTTGATTATTTTCCCAGGGGAAAATCCACTTAAAATATCTTACATACTTCTTCAGACCTAACTCATAAATCTTTCCAATTCTATCCATCAATCATTTCTGAAACTGACAGCCTCCCATTTTAATAACTCGGTATTAAGTTCTGCTAAATGAAGTGTATGCATTAATCATCATCTGATACGAATAACATCTGGCAAGGCTTCATGAGTGATTCAATTTCACTGTTCAAGTTCAACACTCTAGAGTCTTACTACATTAAAAATTACCCTTGTAAACACTTCATTGGGTGATGGTTGGTAACATAACATTTCCAATCAATTGCTGCTATCAATGAAATGTGCAAGCCTGAATATGTATGCTCCTCTCCTTTCCATATACCAGTATTAGAGTGGTGTACATGTGTATAGAGTACAAAGGAAAACACCCAATATCCTACTCTGGATATGCCATATGCTTGAACAAGAACAAGAATGGGCACTACAATATTCCTGTGTACACTACATACACAGTTATCAAACACACACACACACACACACACACACACACACACACACACACACACACACAATGGAAGGAGATGTGAGAGAGAGTGGGAGCAGAAGCATAATTTTGATCTTTTTGACTCTTCTTAAAAAAAATACTTCTCAGGGTTCCTCAACCTTTCCATTGTTCATTGGTGAACTCTTAGTAATTATTTATTGAATAGCAGAAATGATTTGTAATATAAAATCTAACTATTGGCAAGTTAAACATGCACATTGAGCCTGCACACTGGAAGAAAGAGTTTATTGTTTTGTGAATATTTTTTAGCTATATTCAATTACTGAGAACTTGGATGAAAATATTTATCACAGTTTAAGGGTAGTTACACACTAATATCATTGAGGTCAGATATCAGAGAATTCAAAATTAAATATTTTGAGCAAGAAAACAGTGGAACAGTTCTGATTTTTAAGTGTCACCATTTATATTTGAAGATTAACTATCATAGGATACAGATTCATAAGCATAAAAACAGAGAAATTACAGTATTGCATCTGGGTTGCCTCACTCAAAATGATTTTTTCTATTTCTATACTTTTTCCCACAAATTTAATCATGTAATTTTTTTTTTTTTTGGTTTTTCGAGACAGGGTTTCTCTGTGTAGCTTTGCGCCTTTCCTGGAACTCACTTGGTAGCCCAGGCTGGCCTCGAACTCACAGAGATCCGCCTGTCTCTGCCTCCCGAGTGCTGGGATTAAAGGCGTGCGCCACCACCGCCCGGCTTAATCATGTAATTTTTTAATAGCTGAGTAATACTCCATTGTATAAATGTCCTACTTTTTGTGTGTGTGTACATTATTAGGTTGAGGGACATCTTGGGTGTTTCCAATTTCTGGACATTGTGAATAAAATAGCTATGAATATAGTTGAGTGATTTTCCTTGTGGTAGGATGGTAGGATGAAACACCCTTTGGGTATGTACCCAAGAGTGGTCTTGAAATGTATTTCTAATTTTCTGAGGAACTGCCATATTGATTTCCAAAGTAGCTGTACAAATTTGCATTCCCACCAGAAGTAGAGGAGTGCTCCCCATGCTCCATATTCTCACCAGAATGAGCTAAATTGATTCTGTGGTGGAATGGGGCCATGTGGCAATTGGAACATGAGAATAAGGAAGGGAGGTTGATGGATTGAAGAGTACTGAGAAAGACAACTGGAACTGGAGGGCAATAGGAAAACCTAGAGCAGTGGAAATTCCCTGAAATATAAGAGAATGATCATAGCAAAGTCTCCTAGTAATGGTAAATATGGAGTTTGAACACCTTCTATAATCAGCAAGAATTCCAGCAGTGGGACTGGGACACCAAGCCAGACACAAAATCTTAGACCTATTATCTTTCCTGCCTGTAAGATATGCTAGGGTATTGGTGGCGCAGAACTTGTGGGAATGGCCAAACAATGACATGTCAAGCTTGCAGTCTATGCTATGAGAAAGAGCTAATGCCTGACACTGCCTAGGTAGCCAGAAGCCAGAGGAAGGACATCCTAGAGATCCAGGATAGAACTAAACTTGACTAGAAAAAAAATTAATGAAATGATTCCTGATGATATTCTGCTATACTCACAGACTGGTGTCTAGCCCTGTTATTTTCAGAGAGACTCCATCCAGTAACTTATGGAAGTGGATGCAGAGACACATAGCCAAAACCTAGTTGGAGCCAGGTAAACCCCTCAGAAAAGGGGAGAAATATTATAGGAGCCAGAGGAGTCAAGAAGACCATAAGAACATGGCCCACAGAATCAACTAAGTGGGGCTCAGAGGGGATCACAGAGATGGAAGCAATAATTTTAGATCCTATATGTACCTGAGCTAGGTCCTCAGCATATATGTTATGGTTGCTTAGCTTGGTGTTGGTGTTATTGTGGGAGTCCTAACAGTGGAAGTGGAATATCTCTTGACTCTTTTACCTGTTCTTGGGACCCTTTCCTCCTACTGGGTTGCCTCATCCAGCCTTGTTATGAGGATTTGTCCCTAGGCTTATTGTAACTTATTATGTTATGTTCAGTTGATATCCCTGGCCAGCCTGCTCTTTTATGGGAAATGGAGGAAGAGTGTATCTTGAAATGAGGAGAGGTGCAGGAGTCCTGCAGGGAGGGGAAACTGCTTTTATAATGTAATATATAAAAGAAGAATAAAAAACTAAAAGGTTTAAAATGATATTACAGTATTGAGTTATATTCACAAGTGTAATATATTGGTCACACAAAATTCATGGTTTTCTATGTAAAGAAAATTATTCATTTTACATAGAAGTAAAATGTATTTTTGTGATCTTTTAAAAAAAAAAGATACCAGGGATATTTACATCCCCAACTCTTCTAACATTTAATAAAAAGAGCAAATTGTGTTCATGAGGGAAGTCCCGTGGAGGAGGTAGCCATTCCTAGTGAAGGGGAAAGAAAAGAGAGGGACCTTTGGCATGAACTGAAGAAATCAAATTAAGTCCTGTGTTCTATATAGAACTTCCAAAGACCAATGAACTTCAAATATGAGTCAAAAGATTCCCAAGTGACTTCATATTTCATCTGATTTAAAGTCACTCTATCTAGGCATAATGACAAAAAGTCAGAAATTTACAGATTGCCCAGTGAATGATACAAAGGAGAAGAGTTAAGAAAGAGAAAGCGTGAATATAGACCAGTACCAGGACATGTCTAGCATGATAGCCCCATATAGATGTGTATTAATGCAATGTGCTCTATTTGCATTTGGATAGCATATAATCTAATAAACTGTTGTGTCACAATATAGAAAGAAGTATTAAAGATTTTTAAATTCAAAAGTTCTTGCTACATAAATGAGAAATATACACATTAAAAATTATAGCATTATTCATCTGTGAGTATTAAGAAAACAATATTATAAATTAGTATTATGTCTCTACTTCTAGCCAGAGTGCCTGAAGATTGCAAAATGTTTAACAGATCCTTTGTATTTTATTTTGCCCTGAGAAATTTTGTAAGTTAAAGGAGGTTTAAATTTTTTTTTGAATCCAGGCATTGGTGGTACATGCCTTTAATTCCAGCACTTGGAGGGCAGAGGCAGCAGGATCTCTGTTCTCTGTGAGTTCGAGGCCATCCTGGGCTACAGAGTGAGTTCCAGGAAAGGCACAAATCTACACAGAGAAACCCTGTCTCAAAAAGCCTAAATGAATAAATGAATAAATAAATAAATAAATTTTGACTGATATATAAAAGGTAATTATTGTAAATAGTCATATGTATCATTGAATTGAACATTTTAGTACCTGCATACATTGCACAATATTGATTATTTTATTTTGTTTTAGAGAGGGGGGGGGTATGTAGCCATGGCTAGCCTGAAATTTGCTATATAGACTACACTGGTCTTCAACTCTCAGAGAATTCCCTGTCTCTGCCTCCACAGCACTGGAATTAAGCACATGTGGCTTTCTTTATTACATATATATATATATATATATATATATATATATATATATATACACATATATATATGTGTGTGTGTGTGTGTATTTACATATATATTTACAATATATAAAACAAGATGAACTTACTCTTGTCTTCAAAGATTCATCACTTCTTACTGGTGAAAATTTACAGAATTCTTTGGACAGAGTGTAAGTTTCTTGAGTAATGTCTGTACTGTCATCGTATTAATATTCCTAAGCAAGTGGTCTCTTCTGTTCAGCATTTACCATCTTTAGTTTCTTTCACAGCAAACATTCATAACAGGAGGGGTGATACCTCAGTGTTTTCTGATTTGCACTTACCTGGAGTTCAACTTTAGTGTTTCTTCATGTACCTGCTGTGCATTTGTGTGTTTCTCTATTTTTTTTAAGTAAATTTATTTTACAACATCATTTAGTTCAACATAATAGCCACAGATTCCCCTGTTCTCCCACTCTCGCCCCCCTCTCCCTCCCCCCCACCCCACCCTCCATTCCCACCTCCTCCAGATCAAGGTCTCCCCCGAGGACCGGGATCAACCTGGTAGACTCAGTCCAGCCAGGTCCAGTCCCCCCCTCCCAGACCGAGACAAGCGTCCCTGCATAGGTCCCAGGATTCAAACAGCCAACTCATGCAACTAGCCCAGGACCCGGCAACAACACACAGCTGCCTCCAAAACAGATCAAGCCAAATGACTGTCTCACCCATTCAGGGGGCCTGATCCAGTTGGGGGCCCCTCAGCCTTTGGTTCATAGATCCTGTGCTTCCATTCATTTGGATATTTGTCCCGGTGCTTTATCCAACCTTGGCTTCAACAATTCTCGATCATATAAACCCTCTTCTTTCTCACTAATTAGACTCCCAGTGCTCCACCAGGGGCCCAGCCGTGGATGTCTGCATCCAGATTCCTCAGACCTTCCTTGGATGGGGTTTATGGCACAACTAACAGGGTGTCTGGCCATCCCATCACCAGAGTAGGTCAGTTCCTGCCTTCTCTCGACCATTGCCAGCAGTCTTTTGTGGGGGTATCTTTGTTGGTTCTTTGAGAAAATCAACAAGATAGACAAGCCCTTATCCAAACTAACCAAAAGACAGAGAGAGAGAATCCAAATCAACAAAATCAGAAATGAAAAGGGGGACATAACAACAGACATTGAGGAAATCCAGAGAATTATAAGGTCATATTTCGAAAACCTCTACTCCACAAAACTGGAAAACCTAAAAGAAATGGACATTTTTCTGGATAAGTACCACATACCTAAGTTAAATCAAGACCAGATAAACTATTTAAATAGCCCAATAACCCCTAAGGAAATAGAAACAGTCATTAAAAGTCTCCCAACCAAAAAAAGCCCAGGACCAGATGGTTTCAGCGCAGAATTCTACCAGATCTTCAAAGAAGAGTTAATTCCAATACTCTCTAAATTGTTCCACATAATAAAAACAGAAGGAACATTACCAAACTCCTTCTATGAGGCTACAATTACCCTGATTCCTAAACCAAACAAGGATACAACAAAGAAAGAGAACTACAGACCGATCTCCCTCATGAACATTGATGCAAAAATACTCAATAAAATATTGGCAAACAGACTCCAATAACACATCAGAACAATTATCCACCATGATCAAGTGTTTCTCTTTTGAAAGGTCTATGTAGATCTTTCCTAATTTTGCAATTGGATTCGATTATTTACTTATTTGTATTGATTATTGATGTTTGTATTCCTTTTGTTTTTAGGACATAAACTCCCTGTCAGATACATACTCTGAAATAGTTTCTCCCAATAGGTAGATTGCCTCTACACTCTTTGTTGTGTACCAATTTCCTCTTAGCCAGAAACATTCTATGTCACAGGGAAGCTTCTTAAGACAGAAAGTAAACACTGAAAATAGCTTTAGAAAGTCCCTGAAAGTGACCAGATTAACTAGATCCCTCCCTCCTGGAGCAAGCCAAAGTGCAAAGAAAGCTTTCAAATAAGCCAGACTGCCTGGAGGCAGCAGAGACCAGCAGAGCTGCCTGGGAGGAGTCAAATGAACAGAAGCTCCTGAAAAATACATGGTACATCCATGTTGAGCTGCCTGCAGGCTCTCCAGTGTGCTCCCCATTCCCAGGTTTGTGAAGTGTCATCCATGCTGGGGTGGGCTTTGGTGAAGCAGCTCTCTTTGAGTCACTTCTACTCCTGTGCGTAAGCCCTCATTCATGCTCTTGAAAGTAATGCCAATAAAATGTATTGGTTTGTCAAGTTGAAATTTGGAGGTATCTGCACTTTGGTCTGTCCTGGGCTCCCACCTAGAGTGAGTTGCTATCTGTGCTGCCTCTCCTCGGGAAAGGTCTGTCACACAGCACTCTGCTACCTGTTTCCCTTTCTGTTAAGAACAAACTATGCTTAGCTAGTCAGAGCCACTGTAAAGTTAAAGGGACTGCTGCGACTTGTCACAGTTGCTGTATTTATTTGTAGCTGCACCTGTTTAGGGAGAAGAGGAAAGCAGAAGAATACTTGGATCAAATGTTGAAGAAAAAAAAGAAGACAAACTATTGTTTTCCATTTTATTAAAAAATCACATTTTTTAGATCTTATTGTGGTGTTACATGGATATAATCCAAGGCATGAAAAGTAGAATCATAAGCTTGAGGCCAGTCTGAGCTGTACAGAAAAAAATTAAAAAAAAATATTCAACAGTAATGATATTAACTATGGTCTTAAAGGTTGACTATAACTCAGACTCTCCTAAGGTTTTGTACTGATATTAGCAAATCTGGAGGCTAAAGTATGTTAAGATATTTTAGAAAACGGTAAGTCCACAGTCTATTAACTAAAGAGTTAAGGTGACTCAATACAAGGAGAAGCAGACAATATGTATAGGTTAAAGGAGCAATTGTTTGAAGCTGATATCAAATCTTTGGAAGAGCAGTAAGAAAGGGAGTTTTCTAATCAGTATATGTATGTATATGAATGTTTAAGTGTGTGAATGTATTTTTGACAATGTGTTGAAGTCAGAAGACAATTTTAATTTCCATCATCAACCTTCCATCTTGTTTGAATCAGAATCTCTTGCTCATCTCTTCATACCACAGGTTAGATACTCCTGTCTGTACCTTCTGTATTGCCATAAGAATGATGGGATTGTACACACACACACTACCTTCCTTAATGTAAATTCAAAGAATCTGAGGTCATGTCATCATTTTGGGTGATGAGCACTTTCCCCTTGAGCCCCCAAGGGAGACATTTATTAATAGTTACTGTTGTGCCACTGTGAACACAACACTTGATAGAAACAACTTGAAAGATGTATTTTGGCTCACAGCTTTCAAGGTTTTAAGTCCATCCTGCTGGGGTAAGTATGGTGGAGCAGCTCAGTTCTTGGCAGGTATTAGAGACAGGTCAGTTTATGGAAGACCTAGACAGAGAGACTGAGGCTGAAAGCATGGTCTGAGTGTCCTTGAAAAGGACAGCCCTATACACCCATTTCCACCAATGAGATCCCACCTTACAAAGGTCTCACAACCTATTTAAACAGTGCCACCAACTAGAACACAAGTATTTAACACTTGAGCCTCAAGAGGACAATTCAGATGCAAACCATAGTGTCTGGTTGGTGCATGTAAGCTCTTTTAGGAAATAATCTATATCAGGTAGACCTTAAGTGAATCACAATTTGCGTAAGGCAGAAATTCTCTTACTCACTGCTACCATCAGGGTAGCACCATCTGGCATAATGTTATAAATGGTAACATAAAAATATTTTTGCACCTAGGTCTATGAATATATTCTTCACTTTCTGTGGGATACATTCCTAGAAACTGCATGATTAGGTCAAAATTTAGTTCAACTCTTTCCCTTTTAACGTCATGATATTTTTTTTCTTGTTTGTGTCAAATCAGCAGGGCATCCAAAATGACAGGACTTGAGAGTAAAGTGGTATTTAACTTAGTTTCTTGGAAGAAAAGTTAGTCTTCTACATGCCTTGGATGTCAACAAAAAGCTAAGAACTTTGCTTCAGAAAATGATGGACTTTTTAACTCCAGCTCTAGCTACTCATTTGCTGAAGATGTGTGGATAGAGCCTAAGAGATAATGCACATGTATTTTTGCCACAGCTGATGCACCCTGGGCTTAGAGGACCTTAACTTACCTAGCATTTGAATTAGAAGAAACATGTGTTATACAGGAGTCTTCCCTGAGATCAGAAGATGGATTTCATTTGTGTGTTTCAATTTTAGGAAGTGAGGTTATTGGGAATGGCAGGTTCAGTTTCTAGTTTCCAGCTATTCTCTCCTCCTCCCCACCATACTTTGAATTACAGCTGCATAATTCTCATCTCCTCCTGTCATTGACAATTTTATATTGTGTCTTCATTTTATAAGTTCGTGAGGATAGTAGTCATGTTGGAATGGTGTCTATTGTCTTTTGATTTTTTGAATCACAGTCTAATTATAGTTCAGGTGGTCTGGAAGGCTACCTTTGAACTCATGGTGATCCTCCTGACTCAGTTTTCTACATTGTGGGATGACAGGTATTTGCAGAATAAATTTGAAATACTATCTAATAATACAATAGATGTTGATATCAACTATGATCTTTTATTTTTCATAGTTCTAGAGGCTAAATAGACAGAATGAAGATGTGATCAAGGACAGAACTGATGTGTGTTAAAGGGTCTTGCTCTCTTTTTGGTTTGCATTAGTCTACTCATAGGATGAAGACAAAAATCACCTCTCATGCCTCTTGTTATAAGGACACTAATCACTTCATGAGAACTCCATTATTACGATGAAATTAATGCCTAGAGGCACTTTCTCCTAATAATCATTACATTGAGAGTTAGAGTTTCATTGCTTAAGTTTTATATTGTCCATTCTTGTCCATAACAAGAGCTTGTCTCACTGACTACTTTAATGTAATTACAATTATAGTAAACCTATTATCAAATAACGTAACATCTGAGCTGCAAAAAAAGTAGCACTTCAGTATTTTCTCCTGGAGAATGATTCTCCCTACAACAACAATAAATAGAAGATAAGAATCTAGAGATAATATCAGTCTTTACTATTTTGCTATGTATTATGTTTCCCACTGTTCACCACACCTCTCAACTCTTCAGAAACATTTCTTAGGGTGGCATGAATAACAAACTCCAACCATGATCATGCCCTAATGGGGAAATTCCATGAAGTCTATTTGAAGGTCAAAGGAGTTTATTTAGGGATTAACTCACAACAAGAATAATTGAATTGGACTCTGATTCCTGGAGAGATGGAGCCTGGATCAATACTGATCTCAGGAGAGTTCTGCCTTGATCCACAGCACCAGCATCCAAAACTACCAGGTAGCTAAGAGAAAGCAAGCACATACTCTTCCCAAGTCTTAAGGGGTCCTTGTCCAGGCCATGACCCCCTGGGGGAGTCAGGTGGCAGGTCCCTAGCAGATACCTGCTACCTACTAAGGGTAGTGCTTCAGGGAAAAGCACAGACACCCCTACAGTGACCCCTTTGTTCTGCATACATATGCTTTATAAATTGGGGTAGTCTTAATAAAGAAAGTCAAATAATACTGTTTTAGTCAATTTTTGATGGCATCTGAACTCTCAAAAGAAAATACAATATATTCAACTTTCATGTCTCATTTTATGCAACTAAATTCTGAGACATGTCATGAATGTCTAAGTTCTTAAAAGTATCCCTGTCTTATGAAAGATTTTCTCTGTGTCTTGATCTCTGTCTCTCTCTGTATCTCTTTGTTTTCTCTCTCTCCCTCTTTACATGCACACACATACACACACACACACACACACACACACACACATTCACAGTCACTAGATTTCTGTATCATCAGATTCAATCAGCATTAGGCCAAAAATAGTTTGAAAAAAGTCTATCAATAGGTAACATAAACATACTGGCATGTTCCCTTGGCATTATTCCCTGAAGTGTAGAGAATAACAATTATTTGCATATTGCTTCCATTGCATTATGTGCTGTAAGTAACAATAGCAAAGATTAAAAGTATATGAGAGTGTTTGTATAAATGATATACACAAATACTAAACACTTTATGTTACATACAAATTTGAGTATGCACGGATTATAGTTTCTGTATGAGATGGTGGACCAAATTCTCAATAATCCTGAGGAAAAACGGTATACTGAAATGAAGGACATTCATCTACCTTAAAGAACCTGAATATTTTTTAATCAAACTTTAATGTACTTTTTCTACTTCCATCTGTTTTATTAGACAGAAGCTATTATAAGTACAATACTTTTTAAAATAAAATTATCTACTTAAAATAAATGTAATATGGATATATTCCTTTTTTTTTCTTTAGTGGAGTACAGCCCTTTGTGATTAATAAAAGAGAGTAGAAAACCTTTTTTCCCTCTATTCTTTGTCATGTGCAATTTATTCATATCATTTGACAAGTTACTGAGAATCCCAGAATCCCCCAGGATACTTACAAAGTTAATATTGAGATCAAAAGCTTTCTAAATATATTTTCAGGTTACTTGACATCATTGTGTGATCTTAAAGAGAAGCATGCTCTTCTCCCTCTTCCCTTAGATCCAAGAAGTTCTCATAATTGAATATGAGATTCTGGTTGTTATGGTGACTGTAGTTGATTGAATATAATCTGGAATACAAAAGGCATTCAAAGATCGAAAAATATATTAAATCAGTATCTAGAATAAATATACAGACTGAATTGTCTTGAAAAAGATATTATGATTACACCCTCAGTAGGTGATAGTTTCTCATAAGAAAGTTATGTGGTGGTGACAAAGCAAATTGTCCATACCTTGAAGTAACAAATATATTTTCCAAAATATGTTCTATTTCAGTTTATTGTTGTTTCTTGAATGCAAAGGCATTTTAAAAAAAAAAGCAACAGTGGTGAGGGTGCCTGAACTGGCCAACACTGGTAATCAGATTGATGAATACCTTAACTGTTATCATAGAGCCTTCATCCAGTAATTGTAGGAAGCAGATACAGGGAACTACAACCATGCAGCAGGCCAAGCTCTGAGAGTTCAGTTGAAGAGAGGGAAGAGGGATCATATGAGCAAAGAGGGGTCAATATCATCATAGAGAAATCTGCAGAGACAATGGAACCAAGCTCAAAGGAACTCACAAAGTTTAGACTAAGAGCTGTAGAATGGGCATGGGACTGGACTAGACCCTCTGCATACGGGACACAGTTGTGTAGTTGGATCTGTTTGAGGGGCCCCTGGCAGTATGATTAGGATCTATCCCTGATGCATGAGCTGGCTTTTTGGATCCCATTACCTATGGTTGGACAACTTGCTCACCCCTGATAAAGCCGGGAGGGGTTTGGTCCTGCCTCAACTGAATATACCATGCTTAGCTGTCCCCTCATGGCAGAACTTACCCTGTTGGAGGAGTGAATAAGGCTAGGAGTGGAGTAGGAGGGAGCAGGAGGAAAGATGAGAGGAGGATCTGTGGATGTTATATAAAATGAATAAAAAATTAGTATATTTTTATAGAAAATTTATTTTTTATAATATAAAAATATTGTTATATTTTTAAAAGATGTTAAGTTTGAATTAACAATACCAAAATAAAATTTCTAGCCAACATACTCCTTGTGACATATTAGAATAATCACTTTCATAATGATGGCTAGAAATTTTATTTTGGTGTTACTAATTCAAACTTAACATCTTTTAAAAATAGTTATTTTCTATTCTATTAAAGGACTATATTTGTTTTATGAAATTGATTCCGTTAACCTCTTTGGCATTTATTTTGCTTTGTTTACTTGTTGTGGGGACATAGTAGAGTTTCTATATGATTATTTTGTTTTTACTTGAGTTATTAGGACTGTAAATAGCAAATCTACTAACAGAATTTTTGTGGATTAAAATTTGTAATTGTTAAGACAGGTTCATTCACAAGAATTAAGTTTCCACATTATTTTTTAAGCAAATATTAATGTCTTCTAGGAGAAAGAAGGATGAAATATTACTATAGCTAGATGATAAGTTCCTAAACTACACAAGCTATTTTGATGTGGTATGTGTGGTATAATCAAAATAAAATTTAACAATAGAAGAATTCTACGAGAGGACTTAGATTTGGGTTTATAACAATCTAAATTTACCATCTTTATTGCCTTGCTTTGATTAATCCAATGCTAGCACTAAAAGGCTGCCATAAAGTTTTTGCTCTCACAGGCAATTTTTGGTGATTATCACCTGTGTTCGAATAGATAAATAGCAACATATTCACAGCTCGAGCCTGTGCACTCGACTTCTTCCTGACAGATCTACTTTAAGGTCCTGGCTTACAAGAAAATGTTGCATCTACAGTGGGCACCGCCTGTGAGTGAATTTGAGAAAACAAAAATATATGAAGATGGAGACTGTCTCAAAATATTCCCTGCTGGTGAAAATAGTAACTCAGGCAACAGCAGCAAAGGGATAACAGCTCAGTACAATGTGCAGATGGCTGTCTTGAATACACATTCCAGATTTTTGCTTCAGATTTGGCTGAAGCATCTCCATAGGGAATGAACTGACTGATAACCACCTCTCATACTAACTGATTCTGCCAGGCGGTGGTGTGTTGTTTTGGTTCTTATCAACTCAAATTTGAAAACTCTCCCCATCATTTATGTGAGTCACTCTGGAGACATTCTTGGACAGGGTTATTTAATGAAAATCCCTGTGTATGTTCTTTCCATCTGGAGTTCAATGTCTGTCAAGGCAGACAGACTATATTATTATAACGTTGTATCCAAGCTGATAGTAATATTTAATAGTAGCAAGATCATTACTATGAAAGCCAAGAAACTGAGACTGAATATAAATTGTGTGAACATACATTGTCACAATTTTCTCCTTGGATTTTAGAATAATATAAAAAATGTGAAATTTCCTGAGAATATTTTAATTGATTTTAAGGAACAATATGTTATATTTACTATGGGGGGACATGTACCTTGGTTGTAATTAAATGACATACCTTACATGAAGTCAATTTCCAATAGTAATACGCTAAATGGACTGTATGCTTTTCATTAATCATAAGAAAATATGTTACACTGGAGAGATAATGTGATTTAGAGATTTAAAAAAAATGTATTCCATAATCAGCCAGGCTAAATTCAATATTTTTCTTCCTCTTACTAGGCTTGCTAAGTTATTTATTGTGTTGCCTAAATTTCTCATCTGTAAAAGGATAAAAGGGATATTTGTTCAATAATATTATTATGAAAACAAAACTGACACACTCAAAAAAAGAGAAGAAGTAGTAGTAGTAGTAGAAGAAGAAGAAGAAGAAGAAGAAGAAGAAGAAGAAGAAGAAGAAGAAGAAGAAGAAGAAGAAGAAGACAAACAAGAAAAAAGAACAAGAGGAACAAGAACAAGAAGAAAGCAAACAAACAAAACCACATGGAGTCCATTTGACCAATCACTCCTGGGCATGTACTGGAGAGTGGTAGATATATTCAGTGACACTGCTTTGGAGAAAACCAATTTTTCCCTTTCTCAGCAATTATTAACTGCAAATATTTTCTTGGATAGGTGTGGGATTTTGTGACTACTTCCCCTCTCTGTGCTGGAATGCTGTGTGGTTTGAACCTATGATGGCCTTGTGCATGCTGTCATGGTCCCTGTGGTTTCCTATACAGGAACAAGAACAGGTACAGTTAATGGCAAACTTCTCATCAGAAAATATACAAATCAGAAGAAAGTGGGTCAAAATAGTAAATGTTCAAAGTAAAAGATCATGTCACCAGTAATAATTCTATAGTTGCTGATATTAGCTATCACAGTGAAAAAGACAATGTCAAAGTTGTATCGCCAAAATGGAAACAATTACTTACCACCTAACCAGCTATGAAGAAATTTAAAAAAATCTTACAATATATCAAGAACATCTCAAAACATATTTATTATACATATATGTATATAATTTTAGAGATGTATTTGAAATATTTTTCTTTAAAATTCTATATTTTATTATATATTATATATACATACAAAATTCCACACACACATACATATATCATGTTAAGGAGTGAAACAAGTAATTTTTCTTAATTTGAATAGTCTAAAGGCAATTTTTTCTTAAAGTAATAATAATAACTTGCTGGGTAGATGACTTTATTTATCACAATGACATAACGCGCTATTACTCTACACTGACACCAGCTTATTCTCTAGTCATGACTTACTAAAAAAATATTGGGTTATGTTGGGAGAAGATATCCAATAAAATGTTTGGGGACTTAATTAAAAATATTGTGTTTCTTGTATATAGCATTTCTTAAATTGTAATCTAAATTAAACAAAATTATTCATTTAGAAGATTCTATTAAAGTTATAAATAAGTATATGAAAATTTCTTTTTCAATAAATTTGTCTATTTATTTATGCCACAGTTTCCCCTCTCTCCTCTCCTCCAATCCCCTCCCTACCTCTGGACTATTCCTACCCAAATCCAGTCCTCCTCCTCTCTGTTTAGGAAAGGGCAGGTCTCCCATGAGTATCAATAAAATATGGTCTATCAAGTTTCAGTAACACAAATAACTTTCCCATGTATTAAGGCTGGATAGGTATCTGATGACAGTTTGGCTAGGCATAAGATGTTCACAGGAGATGACCATTTTACCTTTGCTCACTGAAAATAACTTAATCCCAGAAACTCAAGGTGAATGTTGTAAAGTCTTTATTTTAAAAGTTAGATTCTAGATTTCAAACAAGTCACTATTCTGGCTTTTTCTGCTTTTCTGCATAAATAAGGAAAGGCTAGGCACGGGTTGTGTAGGTGTTAGGGACTATCCACATCAGCAGATGGCTTTCTGTTCCTTCTGAAGTCAATGGAACTTGACTAGAGCAACCCAGAGCTTCTCTTATGGAATCATTCTTTATAAGCTTTAATTTACCCCTTTCTTTATTTTGCTTGATTCTGATACTTAACATGTTCTTCCTTGGTGCATAATCCTTGTTTGGTTTTGCTCTCATTTCATGCTAAGCACCTGTTTTTGCTTTCTGTGATTGATGATTGGTAATAATTCAACAATGAACACAAAAGTACATATAATTCTTTCAGACACACACACAGTGGAATTGCAGAACTATGTAATATATGTAGGTTTTATTATATTTTTTGTTTAAAACGATATTTAATTTGAATATATTTTGGTCATATCCTTCCCCTCCTCCAAGTCTTCCAGATGCTCTCTCTCTACTTACCCAGCCAACTTCAAGTTCTTCCTTAAAAAACAGACAAAAGCCCATCACAACTAAGATCCCCCAAACCAAGATAACAAAATAAAACACCCTCCAAAAACAAAAAACAACAAATAAACCAAACTGCAATGAAATAAAATTGCTCGTGCATGTGGGTGCGCACGTGCACACACACACACACACACACACACACACACACACACACACACACACAAGCAAGCAACAACAAACACAAAAATCTGTGATTGTTCCACTACTCCTAAATATGAGGCCTGTTGTAGAGTGGTTTATATACCCAGTGTTACTCCACTGGAGAAAAACTATTTTTCCTCTCTCATCATGAATAAAAAACAGTTCACTTGTTAACTTTTACCCTAATGGCAAAGTTTCATTCAATCATCTTTTTTTAATTTCACAAATTAAATATAAGATAAAATAAAAACTATCTCATCAAAGTTGGACAAAATGATCCAACAGAAGGAAAAGTGCCCAAGAGAAGGCACAAGAATCAAAGACACACACATTGGCACACACACACACACACACACACACACACACACACACACACACATTGGCACACTCAGGAATCCTATGAAAATACTAAACTGGAAGCCATAATATATATTCCGAGGACCTGGTGCAGATCCATACAATTCCTGTGCATAGTGCTTCATTTTTCTGTGAATTCAGATGCACTTTGCTCATGTCAATTTAGAGGTCACTTGCATGGGATTCCTTGAGCTCTGTGGTGAAGTATTTGATGGAGAGATACCTTTATGGACTGAGTGTTCCAATGCCTCTCACTCTCTTATAATGCCTGGCTGTGGATCTATATATTTGTTTTCACCTGCCTTAGGTGGAATGTTTTCTGATGATGGCTGGGCAAAGCATTAATTAATCTGTGAGTATAGAAGAATACCATTAGGAGACATTTTATCACTATATTTTTTTCTTCTTCTTTTAAACCAGTATTTTAAAATTTTACATTAGATCCCTGGCCTATTTAGTCATGGTCACTCAAGCAATGGTTTGGGTTCTATCTCAGGGAGTGGGTCTTAAGTAAAATCATTTATTGGTTGGTTACTTCTAAAAAGACTTAGCCACCATTACCCCTGCATATCTTCTAGACAGTACACCAGTGTAGACATAGGGTATGTAACTGGCTTAGTGTTTAGACTTTTCTTTTGATAAGTGTGCAGAGTACCTTTGTGTACCAAAGAACACAGGAGTGAAGGCTATATGTAGGCAACAGTTCCATATCTGTATGTTCAATCATTTGTGTATGTGTTGTCTTGAGCAAGGGGCCCTTGTCAGTTTGTGGAGAACAGTCTACAGCCTTGGCAATAGCTTGGGTCTTTTGAGGATTCCCATGGGGCTCACTTGGCCAATTACTAAATTAGATATAACCCAATTCTGATACCAGAAGCTTCATTTTGTATCAAGGGATGACCAATTGGGATTCTGCTTCTCTCATTATTTGGAGACATCATTTAAATCACCTTCATATATGTATATATTTTAGGAAGTTTCTCCTGTATTAGGGTACCAAGTTCTTCTCAAATGTCCTTTAATTTCAAATATCTTAATCTTTATTTCCTCCAATACCAACTTCTTCCCCTCCCCAGTTTATCCTTAAATGTCATTGCCCCCCATATCTATAAAAAAAAACTACTGTATTTCCCCTTACTAATAAGAATGATCGGTTCTCTCTAATCCATTACTATACATCTACCCTCTGTGGTTCTATGGATTATAGCTTGGTTACCATTGACTTCACAGCTAATATCCACATATGAGTGAATACACACCATATTCATCTTTCTGGGTCTGGGTTACTTCACTCAGAATGACTTTTTCAGGAAGATGGGAATCAATCTACTTCAAGATCAGGCTATGCCACTCTTTGGCATATACCCAAAGGCTGCTTCATCCTAGCACAGAACCTCTTACTCAACCACATTCATTGGTGCTCTATATATCACAGTTAGAAGTGGAAAACCATCTAGATGTCCCTCAACAGAATAATGGCTAAAGAAAATGTGATGTATTTACACAATGAGTGAGCAATTACTAAACTGAAAAAAAAGACATCATGAAATTTTCAAGCAATTGGATTGAACTAGAAAAAAACATCATCCAGAGTTAGATATTTCTACTTTTAATTCGAGAGGCTTCACCAAAAGGCCTATATATGCATTGCCAGCTTCAGAAATTTTCTTGACTCTAAATATTTAAACACTTGTTTATATGTGTATACACATACATTTATTCATATATACTTATATATATATTTGTATATATATGTGTGTGTACATATATATACTCATATATATATATGTGTGTGTGTGTGTGTGTGTGTGTGTGTGTGTGTGTATTAGTGTATGATAGTGAACATCTTACAAGGTGTGATATGACTTATTGAGGGGGGCCTTGATTTGTCTTTTCCTGAGCTCTGAGGATTTGGAACAGGCTTTCCTATATTTGTGGTCAGTTTTACTTTTTGATTTGGATAAATTTCTACTTATATCCCTTACCACTATAAATTTGGGTTGCTTCTTGTCTACTGAAATGTAGCTTTTATAGTGTTGTTGTTGTTGCTGTTTTTAATAATAACCGCTCATCAGAAAGATGTTTTGCAAATATTTTCTCCTATTCTGTAGGTTGTCTTTTTACTTTATTGATTTTTCACTTTTGTGTGAAGGAGCTTTTGAGTTGGATGTTGTTTTGCTTGTCTATATTTGGTTTTGTTGCCTAAGCTTTTGGTGTCAAATCCAAGAAATCATTGCCAAAACCAATGTCAGGAAGCTTTTCCATTTATAAAAAGCATTTGGAATAAACAAATTCATAGAGACTAGAAATGGTTGCCAAGAGCTAGGAAGAAAACTGTTGCTTAATTAATGGATATTAAGGCATGAATAAGCCTTAAATGTGCTGAATAGCATAGTATATATATTTAAAATGTAGCCGTATATTTAAAATATAATGAGAAGCTTGATCTCATTTTAAGTGACCCTAATCAATTTTAAGTATTAAGTACAAACACAAAAGGAAATATGTAAACAACAGATTGCTTTCAAATCTTGAGCATGATGAAGCTGTCACAATATGTGCAAGAATTTAACCATAAAAATTGCTCATATTTCAACTTGAATGCTATGAACTCAAAAATGAAAGTATCATGTACATTTTTTAGTCTTTGTCTCCAAGACTTACAGTCTTTCCTCAAAAACAATAAACAAAACAGATATATGGCCTCGGAAGGGTTATATATATATATATATATATATATATATATATATATGTATGTATATTTAAAGACTTCCTTAACACATACATTTCATTGTATCACTTTTTAACTTCTCAGGTGACTCATTTTCACATTTACATATATCAAGAAGTCAATACGTGACAGAAAATGTATTCATTGCTATACATACATTACCATACTTTGGAATTTAATTATAGACTCACTATAATCTTTTCCATCTATTAATGAATAAACCAATCCTTAGATATATAAGATTATATCTCATGAGTGAGGAAGAATTAGAGCCAGGTATGTCCCAGGCTTATTCTTGACTTGTCTGGTTGGAGTGAGTGACTTGTGAACACTACAGTTTGCTTCAAAGGAAAAAGCTGTTCACAAACACTTTTTTGGTAGAATTATGTCTTTTCACTGTTTGCTTGCTGCCTACTTATTTTCTAAAAATACACTTTTGATTGTTCTAGCTTCAGAGGAAATCACTTTTCCATAAAGTGCCCATTATAGTGTGTCAATGAATGTGGTAGCATGCATAATTTACCACAGGGAAGCATGTAATTAGAAAATTAACCTTTTACTTTTTCCTTGTTAATCAGTTATAGGAAAGGATGGAAGAATAACACATTAGCAACAGTGTCTACAGTGCTATTGTGTCTTTTCATTACTAAGTTATTAGATAATGACAAAATATTCAAAGATAAGGGGTGGAACATGTGAGACAGAAGTGGCATTTTGCCTGTACAGCATGACCTATTTCTAATGTATTTCGCTACTTTAAAAATAGCTTGAAGTTTCCTTAAATCAGGGAGTATGTAAAGAATTCTAATTTCTACATCTAAGGTTATAACCATACATCTCATAAGATATGACATTAGTACATGGCATTTGTGAGTTTTTATGATTGTATCACAAGTTTGAGAAGTAGGAATGTTATGTCCTGAGAATTTGAGATATTACCAGAATATTAATATTAATCAGAATCTATTACCAAATGTTTTCTCCTCCATCCCCCAGAGATTCAGAATAACCTTCTTAAGTCTACCCCTTTCCTCCCAGAAAGCACCTAGTACTCTAGAAGTCAAATTCATGCTCATAGTAAAAACTTTGACACTTTCAAGCATGGCTCTGCAGCTGGTCAAAATCTTAGGAACTTATATAAGATCTCAGAGATGCACAGATGTATGAGAAGGCAAACTAAGCAGTTTGTATTTTTGCTTTCAGGGATACATACATATACTTACATTATTTAACAGCAACTAATGAAAAGGTAGGTCATGAATTGGAAAGAGGGCAAAAAGGAGGATAGGGGATGGTTGGCAGGAAGGAAAAGGAAGAAGGGAATTGTATAAATATATAATAATCTCAAATCATGAAAGAAGTGTTTTCTTAAAGAAAGAGCTCCACTTTGGCATGTCCATTTCATTCTTGTTCAGCTCACATTTGGACAGTTATGTGGATGAGACTTTATGGGTGTAGCTTCAGGTACTATTAGGAGACAAACTCAGAGAAATCACCCTGATCTTATGGATCTTATAATCTTTCAGTCCCTTCTCCCACAATGCACCCTGAGACTTGGGTGCTGAAGTGTTCTGTGGATGTATCCACTGATATGTGGTTCCATAACAGCAATTAAGAAAGCAAATCAAGGAAGGCTGGAGGAGCTAGTCAGTAAACAGCATGACATTCAGAGTCTCTGATTCAATTTCTGCCTCTAGGTTCTTGCCTTGATTATACTCAGTGATGGACTATAATCTCTGAGGGGAAACAAACTCTCTCCTCCCTAACTCTCATTAAAACAAAACATAGGTCTCTTAAAAAGATATGTGCTACAGAGTAAGGTGATCAGTCCTGAATTTGTACAGAAAACTGAATGATTATGATCTTCTTGCCTATCTAGTTTTGCTTATGTAATTTATGTGCTCAGAGACTTATTTATTACATTTACAAAATGGAGGTTAATTTATACTTCGTTTCCAACATAATTTCTAAAAGTCACACTGGGATAAAAACATATGTGCATTAAATGTAACAATTGTAGTTGTGAGTCTATGAAAGGGAAACATTATTCCTATGCATTGCTACTTTTGAATGACCCAATTTTATATTTTAAGGTAAAACTAAATAAAGGAAGCTGGGTGTTGGGGGCATACAACTTTAATCCCAGCACTTGGGAGGCAGAGGCAGGTTGATGTCTGTCAGTTTGAGGCCAGCATGGCTGACAAAGTGAGTTCTAGGACAGGCTCCAAAGCTACACAGCAGAGAAACTCTGTCTTGAAAACGCAAAAAGCAAAAAGCAAAAAACAACAACAACAACAAAAAAAACTAAATAAAGGAGACATTCTTCCTTAAATTTCTAATGAATGTATCTTTTGATATTTGGTAAATTTTCAATAGTTATTTAATTCAGTGTTTACTCATTGAGCAGCCTGGGACAATTAAATTGCATTTTCTATTTCAGGTGACAGATAAGTCACATCTGTGAGAGGCTGATTATTCTTTGGAAACATTTATTATCTGCTGATACCAGGGGACGCTGAATATTACCTGAAACAGAAAAAGGATGTTCTCATATATGAGTTGAGAAAGAATTTTGAGATTGAACAGTTACCCTATATTTCCAAACTGCCTTCAATACAGTCCTGCTAATAGTTAATAGATATTCCAACACAGAAGTGGAAAAGACAATCACTGAGAGGAGTGATGTCACCCCTTACAAGTCAGAAAGAGTGAGGTGCAGATATCAGAATATCAGAATGTAACAGCCTCACTTACACATTGGTCTCTACCCTACAAAACCAATTTCATTTCTGACCTCCAGAACCTTGAGAGAAGAAATGTGTACTGCTTAAACTCAACTGAAGATCATTTGTCCCAGTAGCAAATAACAGGGAAATAATACACTTCCCCCACTATCACCCCCACAAATAAAAACCAAATAGATGAAAACTTTTTTCTATTATCATTGTTTGTATCATACACCTCTGCTTCAATACAACTTCTAGCTCCAAAGTAGTCATCTGGAAACATGAAAATCATTTTACCTTCTCAATACAAACCTGTGCTCTATTTATTATGTTAATTATAATATAATTGTCCCTTTGCTCTATAGACTATTTCTGATACAAATGGAAAACCTTCACATGATGAAGACTATCAGAGTTAAATGATTTGTCAAGTATGAATGGGAGTCTCTAAAGTAAAACTTGTGAGGCTAATTATACTTTAATGGTATGGTGACAAATTTGGTTATTTTTAAAATTTAAATTTTGTATCTATCTATCTATCTATCTATCTATCTATCTATCTATCTATCTATCTATCTATCTATCTATCATCTGTCTATCATCTATCTATCTATCTACATATATAATACATTCTATTTTTGTGTGAAGGGTTTATGTGCTTTGGGTGGCATGTAGTTGGCAGAGGATAATCTGTGGGAATTGTGTATCTCTTTCCTTCCACTATGTAGCTAAGCTCATAAGCCTTGATAGCAAGCACTACTGCCCATTGAGCAATCTCACCAACAGCTCCCTTTTGTATGCTTGTGTGTATGTTTATGAGAATGTGAACCATAGTACTTGAGTAGAGGTGAGAAGAAAATTGATGGGAATCAGTTTTCTCCTTCTACCATGCAGCTTCCAGGGATTGAACTAAGAACATAAGCCTTGAGAGTAGGCAACTTTATCTGCTAAGTCATCTCATTGGTCAAAAATTATTTTTTTTAAATATTGATTGGCAAGGTGAAAAGTTCAACACACTTTATTCTTTTCAAAGTTATTTCCATTGGGTAATTAAAACCACTATTTCTTTTGGAGACTAGACTAAAACAATTCAACACAAGGGTCTTTAAATATTGCCACATTAAAAGAAATAAAAAATGAGACACTTACAAATTATATATATATAATTACTTAGTCACTGTGTGTAAGAGAGAGAGAGACAGAGACAGAGAAAGAGAGAGAAAATCATTTTGTCCTAGTTAGTTTTACTTGTAATATTGACAAAGCATAGAATCTTCTGAGAGGAGTGTCTCAATTAAGAAATTGCTTTAACTACACTGACCAATGAGCATGTCTGTAAGGGTTGCCTTGATTTTTGACCGACTCATGAGGATCCGACCCACTGTGTGGTATCATCCCTAGGGAGATGGGTTTGAATTATGAAGAAAGCTGAGTATAAGCTGGCCTGCAAGTCAGCTGGAAATCAGTATTCTCAATGATTCCTGGTGTACACAGAGCCAATACTATGTCAAATATAGGGCAAACATGACTTCAAGTTCCTGCCTTTAATGCCTGCTTGAAATTCTCTCCCTCAATAGACTATGATCTAGAATTGTAAACAGAAATAAACCCTTTCTTCTTTTAAAATGCCCTTTGTCAAGGATTTTTTTTACCATAGCCAAGAGAGTAATGATAGAATATGTATTATCCAAATTAGTTATTTTTGCTTCATTGGCTAAGCCATTCTCCCCTGTATAGGTTTATATGCTGTTGGTTTTACTAGTCTTTATAATTGGCCAGCCATGGAAAGTTCTTATGAGAGGATTTACTCAGTTAGTTTCAGATGAAAAATTTTAGTGAAAAGGGCTATATATGGGTGGATATAGAATTAAAGAAATATTTATTAGAGACCTCAAGAGAGTGAGGAATATTATAATTGAGTATGAATGACCTCCCAGATGTTTATATTTCCTCTACTATTTCAAATAGCTTTTTTTATATTGGTCAGTTTTATTTTAATTACTTTTATTTTTTCAGTTTTAAATAAAATAAGAAACTTTGGCCCACACTTACAGAAAATTCTATCCATGATTGTTTGATACTATGAACTTTGCTAGTGCAATTATTTGTTGTGTGCACATTCACAATTCTAACAGCTAGCTATTGAGATAAACATGGGACTCTTGCTGACTCCATCCTGTTGTGTGGTTGAACACTATAACTAATATTTTACCTAGCTAAGAGAATGTACCTGTTTAGCCACCTCTCCCTTCCCTATATATCTAAAGTCTTCATCATTTACAAGCCAAAACAACAAATTACAGATGTAAACGTCTACCCTTCTTTTATGAAATTAATAGAAGAAAACTTAAAAGAAACACTTTAATCAAGATTTTAAATAGAAAATTGTGCTGTTTATGGTCTCATAGTTTTATAATGTTTATACGTATGAATTTTTAAACTCTATTCAACTATTAATGGGCATTGAGGATAATTTAATACCCTGGATACTCTGAGAAGTGCTATAAAAACAATGGTGTGCCAATTTTCTTTGGGGTATTAAGGAACTGACTGATCTATAAGGACAATTTAGTTTAAGTTCTGTGAGAGACCTCTATATTTACTTCCAAAAATCCATACTACTCTATATTTGTAGTGAAAGTCTCTGAGAGTGGTCTTTCTTCTGTATTCCTGCCAGAATGTATTTGCTGTCTTGTGATAAAAGCCAATACAGGGAATAAACATTGTGCAGAGGTTTTGTTTTTCAGAATGTCTGTCTGGGACAATTTTAAATCAGATTGTGTGTTTACTTACTATTGAGTTTTTGAGTTCTTTATAAAATTTGACAATGTCTTGTGAGAGGATAATTTTCAAATGCTTCTCCAAATTCTGTACATTTTTCCTTATCTCTGTTAAGTGTGTTCTTTGCTATATAGAAGACTAAATAATTTGACACCAATACATTTTTTATTTGCCATTTTTTGTTTCTTGTCTCTGTGCTTATAAAATACTATCCCAAAAAATTTTGCACAAGAAAATGTCTTCAAGTGTTTCTTATATGTTTTCTTCTAATAGTTTCATAATGTGGGGCCACACATTCAAGTCTATAACCTATTTTGAGTTGATGTTTGTAAGTATGATAAGTTTAGATGCAGCTTCATTCTACATATGGACATCCAGTTTCTCCATCACCATTAAAGAAACTTATTTTCCCCACTACTGGTTCTCTGGTCCTTTTGTTAAAAAAAAAAAAAAAAGAAAGAAAGAAAGAAAGAAAAGAAAAGAAAAAAACCAATTGACTCTAAATGTTAGGACTATTTCTGGACATGTTATTTTACTTATCATTTTTGGTCATGATGATTTTATTTTAGTTATAAAGGGTTATACAGTATATTTTGAACTCAGATAATATGCCTTTAACTTTGGTCTTTTTGTTTTTAACATTGCTTTTGGATATTAAGGAAATTGTGTAGCTCAAAATTGTAGCTCAAAGTTTTCCTGTGTCCTGCTCAGTTCTGCAGCTCCAAAGTCAGGACAAATATCTGCCAGTCCCACAGCTGCTTGGACCCAAATAAACACACAGAGGCTTATATTATTTTTAAACTATGGTCATGGCAGGTTTCTTGTTAGCTAGCTCCTATATCTTAAATTAACTCATTTCTATAGATCTATATATTGCCATGTGGCTTGTGGCTTACCAGCATCTTTACATCTTGCTTCTCCTGGCAGAGGCTGGCAGTGTCTCCCTGCTCTGTATTTTTCCATCCTCTCTCTCTCTTTAGAATGTCCCACCTAATCTTATTCTTCCTCATCATTGGCCACGCAGCTTTATTTACCAACCAATCAGAACAACAAATATTCATAGCGTACAGAATGACATTACCCATCACAAAATAAATTTCTTAATTACCTTTTTATTTCTGTGAAGATTGATATTATTGTCTAATAAATATGTTGTGGCAAACTCTTGAATAGTAAGGAAGTTTGATTTTTCCTAAAATTATGTATGTTTATGTGAAGGCTGAGTTTTTTCTAATGAATTTATGGGAACATGCATATTTAATTTACTGTTGGAATAAGCTTTATCCACATTTCTTACTTATTTATGTTCATGAAATATTGGTATTCTGATAAAAATCATTCATCATCTTTAAATAAGCTTGCGATAATAAGTATGTGTTTAGCAAGATTCAGATACCTTGAGAGCAAACTTTATGTATAAATTTCTTAAGTTAAGAATTCCTAGTTCTGCAGATTACAAATATGAAAAGAAGTACTAGATTTTCCAAAACTTTCTTGAAATGACTATTGAAATTTGTACCAGAAATCATACTGCTGAGTGTTAGTCACATTGACATGGGGAAATATATAAAGGTCCAATGTAGAAAATGATGGGTTAAGGGAAACTTGTGCATCAAAATAGAATAGGAGAAATTTTAAGAATGGGAGTACATTTTCATTAAGATAAATAATAAAAGTATTTCCATGAGAAAGCTAATAGAGTAATGATCATGGATGATAACGTATCAAGGGAGAATGGGTAGACAGCATAAAATGAGAGCATATTCACTCAAGGATCAGTGTTGAGCTGTTTGATTAGAAGAAATTCATCCCCAAACACTGCTCTGGCACTTTAAGTCTCCCTACATAAATAATTTGTGCACATATCAACTTATTTATTGTACTTTATATGTAAAACAATAAAGCAATTGACCCAAGGAATGAATCCATAACTGAATTTTATTCACACTCAAGTTGTCTTCTTAATTAGAGGTGTAGAATTATGTTCTAATACATGATGAGTATTGTCATATCTCCACATCCCCAAACTATTTTTAGCAGTCAGCTCTTTACTCAATAACAGAAAACAAAGAACTATGTATCAAGATTGGTCTTGACTTACCCTAGTACATAGAAGCCGACAACTTCAAAGCACAAAACAAAGGGTTTCGGCAGCCTAGAAGGAGTAGACTAAAACATGGATGCAACATGTTAAACATGATGCTGTGGATTAAATAAAAATTCAAGATACACTATGGTACAGTTCTAGTGAGCTACACTAGCATTCCCAGAATTTTAGAGGCTGAGGCACAGGGATTTCCCTGATTTTGATGTCCGTCTAGACTACAGATTGAGACTCAATTTCAAAAAAATAAAATAAAATAAAAAACCAATAAAAAGAGTAGAAGAAAAAGAAGAGGAGAGTGACAAGAAAGATGGGGAAGAGTAGAAGCAATAGGAGGAGATTTGCTTATTTATAACAATGTAAAGTGTTTTCCAGGGTAAGTAAGAACACATGGAAAGGTAGTTTAGATACAATAGCAGATTAGAGTATTAACAAACAATTGCACACTTTCAAAGGCAAGAGACCACAATTTGTACACACACACACACACACACACACACACATATATAAAACAGAGAATGTAATGTATATGTAGTTCATCCAAAGAATCAGAATAATGTCTAAATCATTATTTGTGATACAGTAAAAGTATTGAAATATTTAAGGTAAATAGCAGGCCAGTGTTCATATCTTTCAAATTAATTTGCTGCAATCAAAAAGCTGACTCACACACAGCTATTGAAGTACTGCAGATGAATGATATTAGTACATTGTTCTAAATTGGATATCATGAGATAGAGAGAAAACAATTCAATTCTGGAGCAAAGTCATTATATCTTTTCTGGTTTTCTCTTTTTTGTACTAAAGAATGGACTCATTGTCTTGCACATGGTATGCAAATGTACTAAGTATGAACAACATCTGTAGCCATCAAGGTTCTTCTTTCTCTACCTCCCTAACATTCTGATTCCAGTCATGCCTCATCACAAATGGTTTAATAAAAGTCTTGATGTTGTTATATACATCAAATGGGAAAGGTATAGAAATTCTCTTTCTGGCATGTCTATCTGGATCCATGTTTGAGGGATTCAAGAGATGATAAAGCTGAAACCAGTGTATAATATTTGAAATTTAACTTGAGTTTAGTTTTGGGAAAATGATGACAATATGTTTGTTTTATTTTTGTCTTAGAAAATCCAAGCACTGATGAGAAATAATTACGTTAAATCATAGAGAGTATGTTATGTACATCATAACCTGATGGGACTTAAAAACACAGTGATTGAGATTACTTTAAAAACATGTAAAGTGTAAGAAGAGAAGAGAGCATAGGTCTGAGTAAAAAAAAATCTTTAACAACAGAAATAATTAGAGAAAAATAAAGCAAAACAGGGCATGGAATGGAGAACATGGCTCTATCTGAAAAAAGTTAGTCACTATTCTGAATGTTGCTTTGAATTCACCAAATCAGGGTTTTCAAAAAGTTTTAATTGCATTTAAAAATATTCTATAAACAATGTGAGTTCAGAGGGTTTGGTTTTAAATTTTGATGGTTAAACAGTAAGCATAATGAACAGATCATATCCTAAAGTTTATTTGTGAATGCATGGGAATATATATGGAAGCAATTAAGCAAAGAAGAGATTTGACCCTCTGTGACTATGGACTGAATTGAGAATCAAGCTATGTACAGGAGCCTGATTGATCACTCCTGTGATGTACACAATAAGAGAAAGGGTCAAGGATATAACAGTGGAGTTAGGAATTAGAGAAGTCAGAAACTGTAAAAAGTTGTAAAAGTCTGAAATAAGTCATGGGCTGTGTGTGATCAAGCAAATAAACCTGAGAAATACAGAAGAATTGTCAGACCTCATTGATATTGCTTTTGCTTGGTAATCACAAATCTAAAATGGAACCAATCTGTAGTTTGGTGTGACTTTCTCCAGCACAACATGGTTACTTTGATTGTGAATATGATAGATGAAGAATAGAATAGATATGTCATCTGAAATACATCTATACAAAATATAAAAATGAAGAAAGGTGTGGTAAGCTATACTACTGAGAAGTGTAAAACTGAAAGGATGGACTTCGGACTTTCTTTTGAATAAGTAAGGAAATTATGTTACAAATTAGTGCATTTTTTTTTCTACAGGGAGGCAAGGAAATTTTCTGAAGATGTGAATATTATAGTCAGGGATAGGGAGAGGCTCTGATGGTAGAGTGCTTGCCCAGCATGCATGAAGTTCTTGGTTAGATTCCCAGAAATACACATAACCAGGTGCGTTGAGGTATGCCTGTAATCCTAGCACTATGATAGCAGAATCAGAAAGACTAAAGCATAAGGTTTTCAGCTTGTAGCAGAATCAGGGTAAATCTGTGTCACATGTGACTATCTACCATAGGAAAAGGACATGTTCAGATAGGAGCATGTGCTTCAGAGTAAAAGAGTGTATGAAAAGTGAAGAAGTAGTCACTCATCTGTTTTGCTGTAGTCCCTACACAAAACTACTTTCAAAGTAGAAGTGCTGAATTGTATTCATTTGCCCATTTAATACAGTGAGCCACTCTGCATTCATCTTTTTGAAGAACATATTATTCAGAGTGAATTGAGCTCTTGAGCTGCCTAGCTCATTTCGTTTCAGATTTAGAGAAAAATCTTACAAACACCAATGCAAGGTTAAGATGAAGTGACTTACATCAATACTGTCAACCTGAAAAGGGTGACCACAGACCAGAGAAGTGAAACAGCCAATAAGATCACAACAATGCTAGAAGATCTATAAAGTATGAGGACACGTATCAAAACTAAGCTGAAACTCAGTCTTGAGCAATATCCCAACTTAATTATCACTGATAGAATGTGTCCCTTGCTAATAAATTGGAATCACAGTAAGTCATCCAATCCATGTAATTTCACAGAACTAAGTTATATCTAGGAGGTGATAGAAATTCACATATGGTGGTAGTTATTTGGTGAAATTATAGTATGTGTGTGTTTATGTTTGTGTGTGTGTGTATGTGTGTGTGTGTGTGTGTGGTGCATACATGCATATTATGAGCAGAGATTGGTGTTCAGTAAGTTCTTCTGTTACTCTGCTCTCCATTAAATATTTGGAGACTTATCTTTTGTGGAATCCACAGCTCTCTAATTTACTGCAGCTGGCTGCATGAACTCCAGGGATTCTTCTGTCTCTGTTGCCTCACATTGGAGTTAAGGAAAGTCAACCCCAGAAGCGCTTTTTACATGGTTGCTGGGAAGCTGATCCTAGATTTTCACATGTGAGTGGAAAGCATTTTTCACAGGAAGCCATTTAGCTATCCCTAGTGTTCCCTCAATTTTAATCCATTCTGTAGTTGACATTTCTTGTGAGATATTCAATTTTAACTTTTAAAGAAAAGCAAACAGAGATTACCAATCAAGATAGTAATAAATTAGTTCTTTCTTCTACCTTAATATTTTATTGAATTGATCTTAGAGAAATTATTATGTAGATAAATCTGAAGTTTTTACATTTGCAATAAGATAAATTCTGACATTGAAAAAAAGATTAAACAGTAGTGATTTTCATCCAATCTTTCAGGAAATACTTTTTAATCTTCTGCTTAATAATTTAGAAGTATTTGCTTTACAATGAAGATAGTTGGTAAGTTTAGATCAAAATCAGACTAATAATTAAATAAGACATAATAAATTTTATGGAGAAGGAATAAAAGTGTCTATTTTAATTTCAAAATGCTATGTAAAGTGTTACTAAGCAACAGTTTCCTGCTCACAAGCTTGATCATAGTTCATATATGTTATTGATAATATTTAGGATATGCTATTTATTTTCATCATTTTGATCAGATTAACTCATAAATGCATCTATCTCTCATGGCTTGCTCTACTGTATGGAGGTGCCTGATGCTGACTTTTCTCAGCTCTCCTTCCCTAGCCTTCCCTTTTCTAAGTGAATAAATCCTTTAGAAATATGAGCAATTCTTTTTTGTTATTTTTATAACTGCTTACCAAATACTTACCTTTTAGATTTATAAATTTAATGTATGCATGTGTATTACATATGTATATAATATGCATATATTATACAAGGGATATATGTATGTGTATACACACACACACACACACACACACACACACATATATATATATATATATATATATATATATATATATATATATATATATATATATAATACACACACATATAATGCACATGTCACTCATGTGGATGGTGGAAAAGCCATGTATTGACAGAATATTTCCTTTGATTCTTCCACCTTTTGCATCTTCAAGTGAGACCAGCTGAGTGATCTAATGATCTAATATAGCTTTGTCATTTCAATTATTCCTCTGGTTATACTCATTTACTATACTTCACTTGCCCTATTACAGGACTTAATTACTTTTAACTCTTTTTAAACAACCTATGCATTCCTCACAAATAGTTTCCTAACTATAGTAAGTATATTATCAATTCTTTTTTTCTGAAAGTACTAAGAAGTTTTTATCTTTAGTATGATATTTCAAAGATATTTTTGATGTTTACTGTTGCAGAATATTACTTTAACTATGTAAATGTGTGTTACATTTGTCTATGTTGCATTTGTTTAACAATATAAAGATGTGCTGCCTTGCCTGCCTAAGGTACATGATTGGTCTAATGAAAAGTTGAATGGTCAATAGGTAGGCATTAGAAAGATAGAAGGGGCTGGTAGGCAGAGAGAATAAATAGAAAGAGAAATCTAGTCTTGAGAACCAGAAGAATGAGGGAGACAAAGAGAGAGATGCCTTGGGCCAGCCAGGCAGCCACCAGCCAACCAGATGTGGAGTACAAGATGCAGAATGAAAAAGAGGCAAAAGCCCTAAAGCAAAATGTTGATGAAGAGAAGCAGGTTAAATTAAGTTATAAAAGCTAGCCAGAAACAAGCATAAGATAAGGCTGAGAATTTGTAATTAATAAGTCGCCGTGTCATCATAGGGGAGCTGGTTGGCAGTCCAAAGAAAGCCTCCTACAGTTTACTTACACAGCAAAAACGATTCACAAGTTTAAAGATTTTCATTATCCACAAACATGAATCCTGGTTGAAGTAGGAATACTCACCTATCAGTGGTTTTCTGCAATATGCTTGAATAAACTAATCACTTGTTTTGAGTATACCATATTTCAGAGTAGTGTAGTTTCTTTTAGAAACTACTCATTAAACAGCTAGGACTTCCAAACATTATAAACAGAGCTAATTTCACTGCTACAGGGAATGTTTCAAAGTGTTAATGGTGGTAATCAAAAGATTTGTGCCAGTTAAGATGCATTCCTCTCAAACATACTCATAAGCTCTAGCCACGGTTGATGATATTTTAATAGAAATAACTGGCTGAGATAATGTCCAACAGTGAAACAATAAAGATAGACCATCCAACCCTGTCCATTATGTACTGTAATAGCTCAACTTCACTCAAAAATACAGAATTCTACTACTTCTTACTAATAGCTGCACAATGGACAAAGAACATAAAATTTAACCTCATCAGCTTCACTCAGGAGAAGAAATATTTGCTGTTTCAGTCAAAGATATATGACTATCAGCTCCAATCTTACAATTTTTGACCGAGAATATCTCTAATTCCCTCTTGCTTTTGTTTCTGGAAGTATCAAAAGCACAGAAGATGGTTCCTGACACCATGAAGATGATGTGGAAATATCTGTTTAATGAATTGAAACAAACATGTGCCAATTCTGGGAAGACTCACTACTATCATTTTGGAAACCAAACAAGACAGCCGGCAATGGCTAAACATCAAGCATTGTTTTAATACATTAACAACTTAGTGAGTAAAAACCCAAAATGGGCAACTATTTTATCAAGTATTTATTTTTTGTTAGCAGCATTTTCAGTAAGTAGAGGCTTTCTACTGTATTTTAAAGACGTAATCAGATAAGTAAATAATTTATACTACACATGCTGCATTTACTGCCATTAACTCTGAAATAAATGATGTTTGGAGTGAACATCTGATATAAGCCTTACTGTTGGAGTGCATGTGTCTCTGGTTTTCTAGTTGATTTGATATCTCCCACTGGGAGAGGTTTTGCAGGACACTACAGACTAATAGACATGGGATTACAGTTGCTTTAGGATTGAAATTCAAAAAGAGCATAAAAATAAATTCATGAAATTGTTCAATCAGAAAGTAGCTTTGAATGGATATTTGTTCTGGTTCCAATATGCAAAATGCTAAACCATACACAGGGGTGCTCTTGGTGGAACAATGTTTGAACAGAAGCAATATCAGTACCCATCTGAGAATAGTAAATAGCTGATGCCATCACCAGTTTCAGATTTCTAATTCTCTAACACATGCTTAGCAAGTAATGCATAGTAATAGGGAAGTGACATATTATCATCAAAATACAGCCAAAATCATGTGTAGTAAATTCCAATGTTAAGTGGAACAGAGGTCCCATGAAACTAAAGTAAGGATTTTGATTCTGTACAGTAATATTAGAACATGACACACACATTTAGAGCTCTTTTGAAATAAATCATTATTACAGTATCAAAATTGACTATATATAATATTAAAAATGTAATTTTATATATAGCAAAACTTAAATAAAGTAAATGATTCATCTGAAGTTTTCCAAACACATTGAAGGGAAATTGGTACATAAATTTATAGACAAAAAAAGAATACATTCATACTGACCTGGGGGGATACTTGCAACATCAATATTCAATATAAATACTTTGGAAATGTGTTAAAAATAACAAAAGAAACAAACAAAATAAAAGTAATATGACAGAAAAAAGTAAGATAAGAACAACTCTTACTTTCACAGAAAAGTACAGTGTTATAAACAGGAAGATAGAAAATTCTGACTAATAGATAACATAGCTTAGGAAAGACAGACCTCCCAGTCATCAAATATGAAGACCTTTGATAAATATGAATTTATTAAAGTTAAATATTTTCTTTGCTGGAGAGAAAGAGAGAAACAAATAAAATGACATAAGAGTAGAAAAAACTACTTCTGACATAACCTAGTTAAAAATACCTTAAGTATACTGGAAGCTCTAATATATTAACAAAGAAAATAGGAAGGAAAGGAAGATAATCATATATAAAATTAGAACCATATAGAGTGGTTTTGCTTTTTTTAATTTTTAGAGGTTGATATTGAAATATAATCTGCAGTTTAAAATACTAAAATACATACCAAGCTTGTTGGCATACATTTTTATTGTGAATCGCAAATTCAAGGTCTACATGCTCCAAAATAGCACTTACTGGAGAGCACCCACTCTAACAGACAGACAGACAGATGAATGGATTAAAGATCCATATCTAAATTAGTAAATATATGTTATTATTTGGAAGATGACTTACTACATTGTTTGTCTGTTCATGTAAAATAAGCATGATTTTAATAGTCATTGCTTCTAATTACAAACATTATAGAAATAAAGATAGATTAAATAAACACTTCACATGACAGCTGATTGTCTCATAAGTTAAAGGTACTTGGGATCAAGGTTGATGACCTGAGTTTGATCCGTGGGACTCAAATGGAGTAAGCAGAGGACTGACTCCTGAAAGAGTCCCCCTCCACTTAGACCTACAATAGCCAGTAAGTGTTATTTTTTTAAATATAAAAATAACCTGATTAATAAGTATTTTGATATGCATGGGGTTAAGTTTAAGAAAATATTTTTCTGCCTATTGTTTTAAAAAGAAACTATAAAATATTAGACATTGCCTTCCCAATCTTTTGTAAAGATTTTTTTTTAAAATTTCAAATGAAACTTATACAATACTTTTTGTGGTTAATATACACTTACTGGAATCATACAGTTGTGAACCAAGGGGGAATTTTTGAATATATATAGAAAGAGATACAAAAAACAATGTTCACAGTGGTATTATTTGTTAAAGAAAGTTTGAAGGAATAGTGTGTATCCCTCCTAAAGCTAGGATATAAGCTATAGCCTAAATACCTGTCTTGCAACATAGTGAACATAAGGTTTAAACCAAATTGCTATTTATTTGCCTTGATATTCCTCCATGAAACACAAAGGTATTTTTCGCATCCCTTTTCTATCAAATTCTTCTTAAATACCTATAAGGAGTTTTTAGGTATCATATTTGGCAATTTGATTGTCCTGGAAAACACCTAGAAAGTGAGTAAAGCACACATCTGAGTGTGACTTTCAGGTTGTTTTGGTGATAACTGACATGGGGGCAGCCGCTGAAGGAAGAACACCCATACCACACATGAGGGGGCCCATCCAATACCATGGGCCCTGCTACACACGAATGGAAGCAGCAGCCTACCAGGCCAGCTTCCTGTCTCTCGCCCTCTCTGCCTCCTGCCACTACAAGGTGGGCAAATGTGCTCTGACAGTCTCCTGTAACAGATATCCTCTGATAGAGCACTAAGACCCAGAAGTGGAAGGAGCCAACCATCAGCTGCAGTGTCTGAAACTGTGAGGCTAAAGGAATCCTCATTTCTTAAAAGAAGTTGCATTTGCCAGCTCACAGTGATGAAAACAACAATACCCCAACATAAAAATACTACCACCTCTGACAGGAATAGAGCAGTCCTGCATTTGGTTTTTCCTAGTGCTTTCATCAGCAAAACTATGTCACAATAATGAAATTCAGTGTCTTTTCTTTGTTTTTTTTTTTAATTATCACTTACTCATTGTAAATTTTAGTAAATATTTGTTGATTAATTACATTTCCTAAAATTTATTTGACCTGACATTGTATCAGTATTAAAATTGGGCTTTGCCTAGGATATTTTCTCCTCCATTTTACTTTTTCTGTTACTAATTCATGTACACACTTTCTAACTTGGATATAAATGGGTTGTACTTTCTTTAGTTCAGTCATAGTTGTAACACTAAATTTAATATTTTTCTCACTATATGTGAAAATTTGTGAACATGGGGTGATGTGTGTTATGTTCACTTTTGCCTGCTGTTTAGTGTGATTTCTTCAACATAATTTAAGCTTAATTATGTGTTATGTGGATGATGTTGACAAATGAATATTATTTTGAACATGTAGACCTTGTAGCAACTGGCAGTGGATATTATGTAATCTGTGAGCTTCAAATTATATGAGCTGTCTCTTTCACAGAAAAGCTAAACAGGATTTTCTTCAAAATTTGTCTACTTATGCACATAAATAATTGTAATTATCAATATACTATATATAGTACTCCATTGTAATGAGACTAAAACATATATGAAGCCATTGCATCATCTTCAAAATTGCAGAAACCTATAATGCCCACATTATTGTGCACAGTTATTTAAGTGATGCTTCTCTAGATAGGGAGTATTCATTTTTGATAATCTTTAGTTTATAAAAGTAACACAAATTGAACAAAAAAAGTTATGTTTTGTTCAATTTTTGAAGTGCTATATGGTAGCTACTTACATTAGCATATCAGTTATCATGTGATAGCAAATTTTTTCCCAGATATCGGTGATGATATTATGTAAAAGCATGCTTGAAATTGCACATTCCTCGTGCTTTGGGTTAAGAAAGCATCAGACTTTTTTCTTACTTCTAAATTTTGTTAGCATGAGAGCCCTGGTGCCTAAGAACCCACTGTTTCAATTTTCCCTCCCATGGGTTCGACTTCAAAGAATCATTTTACAGACTAGAACGATGTGTGCATGGATCATGATTCATATTCAGATCAACAGAATTAGAAGAAGGAAGGACAGCGAGAAATGTATTTGTGTTATAACACAAATCACTTATAAGACTGATAAAACATAATCAGCTAAATTCATAAAAAGAAAAAATCTGTCTTCTCTTGAATCTTTGTGGCTTTCCTCCCAGGGTAGACAATCGACATGACAAAAGCTTTGGTGACAGAATATTGACGACTAAGACTTGAAAAATAAATTAGGAAACCAAAACCTCATTATTGTGGAAAATACTACTTAGGTTGCCATAGCAACAGGAATGAATGAATTTAAAACTTTTGTTTTACTGTTTTAACAAATATTTTCAAGTACTATTGAACTTTTCAGATTTAAAATGAAAATCTATTAACCCTCTGTATCTCTATATCGGTTAAAAACCATGTGATCGGTGTAAATGCTGATTTTTAAGCCTCTATTATTTCTTCCTATAATTTTGCTGTTACGGTCTTAGAAGTTGCAATGCTAAAAGTAATCCTAAAATAGTTGAATAGTAATCCAGAAACACAAAGAGAATTTTTCTTGTTTTTTTTTCTCTTCTTTCTCTGCCTTTTCTTTCTTTGTTTTGTAGCTCTTCTGACTCTAGAAACATGAACATACAATGCATTCCTGTTAAGTGAGATGATATAAGCTAATAATGATTCCCTTTTAAAATTAAGTCATAATCAGGATTATTTTACTTTCTCTGGAGAAATAAAATCTTTGCAGGCAAATTGTGCCTTCTGGTTCTAGTTAGGTGCATTAGCAGTGATAGTCTTAGCATCAGAGGCAACATCAAACAAGTCCAGGGGTGCATTACTGGTGGAGTTCATAGCATTGGAGGCAACATCCCCAAAGGTGACATGTTCTGAAATAAGTAATGAGTGAGAGATGAGCTGTAAATTAAAGAAATTTACGTTTTCAGGTCTGGTCATTTCTTTGCTGTTAGAAACTAACGGATACTCTTGATAATTGATCTGGACCTAAGACTTTATAACGCATCATTGCTTTGTCTTATACAGGCAAAGGTGCATTATCTTTAGCTCTCTATTTCTTATTCCATTCCTATTATCTCTCCCTCCCACCAAATTAGACTAACCTTATTTTATACATTAAGTAAAAAAAAAATAGTGAGGAAATGATAGATTTTTCTTTCAGATTTGGAAAACAGAACATACCCTCCCCTCGGGCTCTTCCGTACCTACCATGTGAGCAAATCAACCATTCCTCTGTCTCACCACCACTACATATCCAAATATTTCTTGTCAGTACACATACATATGAAAATACAGGCACAGAACAGTGATTAGAAAAAAAAAAAAAAAAAAAAAAACAGAATTTGGGTCCCCGAAATTGCTCCTTGGTGAAAGGCACCTGGTATGAAGACTGATGACCTGAGTTTGTTTGATCTAATGAACTCACATCATGGAAAGAAAGAATAGACAGTCAACTCATAAGGTTTGTCATGGTGGTTTGAATGAGAATGTCAAACTTAGACCCATATATTTGAAAGCTTGGTTTTCTGTTGGTTGACTGTTCCTAAATATTACAAGGTATGGCCTTGTTGATGTGGCACTGGAGAAGTGTCACTGGAGGTGGGCCTTGAGGTTACAAAAGGGATCAAGATGAATAATCTCAGATTCTGCACACATCATCCTGCCTTCTGCTTCCCTCTGTAAAGATGGTGGACTAACCCTATGAAGCTGTAAGAAGTCCCTAATTAGATGCTTTCATTGATAAAGCTGCTTTAGTCAAGGAATCTGTTCACAGCAATAGAATAGTAACTACGACAGTTACTTTATGATCTCTATACAATGTCCATGTCACATATGCATGTGTGTGCACACAGGAACACACATGAATAAAAAACTAAACATAAATATTTGAAGAACTGAATGATACTAATAGGAGACTGAATTCTGTCTGTGATATTTATTAGTAGTTAATCTGAATTCATAACATAGCCTTGTCTTACTTGCATAATAATCAAAAGAAATAGGAAAAATGAGAAATTTATTGAAGAAAGGAAAAAAAGGATGTAAAACATGACAATGATGTAGTCATTCAGATATTAAAAAATATATTATCTAATAGTTAATAGATATTCAATAAATTTTGCTGAATTAATAAATGAGGTTTAAAAGCAGTGTGATTATTAGCAATTTAATGAAGCGCAATAACCTTATTAAGAAATTAGCTGCCTCATTTCTTTCCTTTAGGAATCTCATAAATAATAAAGTTTATGTTGCCTCTCCATTCAGGAAGGGTATATAAAACTGATTCCTTGGAGTTCCACTGACATTGAAAATCTTTTGATTCTCAGTGTCTCATAACTGATGTGTATTGATTCCTCTTGTGCAATACTGAAGGGAAAATCCATTGAAAATAAAATACCTGAACATGTAATTAAAAGTTGACTCAAAGTAATTGAAATAATTGAAGAAATAAGGTTAAATTTGTTTTTATAGACCCATGCATACTTAATGCATAGATTTGCATAACTTCATTAAAAGATGCCATGAATTAAATGGTAGCTTGACTGTGAGTTGCATTGGAGACACAGGTAATCCAGGAAGTACTGTCTTTAGAGATATTATAATTTCTAAAAAACTAAAGAAAATGAAAATAAGTCTTCCACTGATCATTATGAATGGAAATTTAGCACATAGGATAGCTCAGTTTTATCAGTGACTATGGGAGTCCAGCCTTTCGATAGTCCCCTCCCAGGGTCTGGGAAGAATCTACAACCAACTGATAATCTAATCTTTGATGATAGGAAATGAATCTACATACATGAAACTCCTTAGTCCCTACACTTTATTCTTCTGAGTCAGTTCTCTCTATATACAGCTTCTATTCTGCTTGCATGCCTAGCTCCTTTCTTGCCTGATTTCTCTCTACATTTATCTGCTGTCTCCTCTAAGTTCTATCTTAATTCTCTCATCTTAGTTCTGCCCTGTCTAGGTTCTCATCCATCTAGTTCTTGCCCATCTTAGCTCCTCTTCCATCTCCTTTTTTCTTATCTTGTTCTTTCTCATTGTGTTCTTCACCATCTGGCTCTTCCTCACCTTCCATCTTGTTCCTCTAGTACTCTCTTCTAGCCCTTCAATCTTGTTCTTCCCCATCTCAATTCATTCCTCTCTAGTTCTTACCCATCTAATTCATCCATTCTCTTTTCTCTTCTCCATCTCAACCTCAAGTTCTCTCTCTCACATCTGCCTCCAAGTCTCCTTATACCTTTCCTCATACCTCTTAGTTCTCCCCAAGTATCTGAGGTATTTAGTTATAAATCCAAGCAATAGCAATCCTCCTCCTCCAGCAAGACCACCAGATTTGAATTCCCACAGGGTCATAAAGACAGGTAAGAATTTTCCTCAGGCAGTGACCATCAGGCTTTCTTTTACCACCCAAAAGGGGCGTGGTAAAGGAGGAGGTCAACTGAGAGCTAATGATAAGCTAATGTATCAAAAAGGGAATTTATGTGCTCAATCTACACCCCTAGAAGTAGTTAGGTAAGAAGTTAGAAGTCTATAATGTTAATAAGTCTGTATAAGAAAGTAGGGTCTCAGCTAAAATTGCAAAAGAAATAAAGCTATCCAACTGACCTAGGAGACAGGTGTTGTTTCCATAAGGGTTTTATCATAGTTCAGGAGGTCATTTGGCCTTGGATGGTCCATAGGCATTTTAGATAAATACACTGTTAGAAGTTCTTGGAAGCATACAAGAAAATCATTGTAGGAACCAGTTAATATATATATATATATATATATATATATATATATATATATATATATAAGCTAAAATATCACCAAGACTTCTTAAGCCATGACTTGACCTTCGGAAAAGTCCTTGACTTTTTCAAGTAGTAGCCTTAGTGAGGGTAGCTGAATTCCATTACATTTCCCTGTGGATTGCAGCACAGTTTATAATAAAATCTTGAAGATTAAGTTTGTCTGAAGGATAAGATCAAGGTTAGATGAGGAGACAAAGTAACTCCATTAGCTTCTTTAAATTTGTGAATGTCTCTTTAATATTGTAAATATCTGTCAGGACTTCTGATAGTTATAAGCATGTAAAGAATCTTTCACTATGTGTAACAATTTAGTACTTTATAGATTATCTACCAATGATTCAGTCTTAATAAGAGCCATTATTGTCCTTATCAATATTGCTATAAATACTATATTTAAAAATTACCAATGTATGTCATCCTCACATATCGGTACTGGCTGAGGTACATACACATGCAGAGATATTGTTATTTGGGATGAGATGATTTGATAAGAGTAGTTTCTTGAAGACAAGGGTAAAGGAGCTAAGACACATATGACTAACACATAAATGCAGGCATATCATCACAGTTCATCTGGAGTGCATGTGAATAGCAAAACTAAACTGAATATGTAAATGTTTTGGGGTTCCATAAGCAAGTTTGACAATAAATGATTGACTGTGACCCTGAAGATATTTGCTTTGGAGCAGACTTTGTATGCCTGTGTAAAGGTTCTGACACCTGGTTGGTATGAAGAATGGAGACCAATGCAGAGAATTTCTCCTACATATAAATCCAACTTAACATTGATTCACTAAGAAAATAGATTCATCTTATGCTTTCATTTTTACTAGCGAAAGAGAGAACCTTTGATAGAAACATTATATTGAATAAATACATCATTTATGGCTTCTAACACTAGCACTATATCATAGCAAAAAATATTTGAAGAACAAATTCATGAAGATAAACTTCAAAATACCAAATGAGAGGAAAGTGTATCATTTTGGGGTCTGAGAATATGAGACAGTGAACACATAACTAATTTAGAACAAAAATAGTTCCAATGTCTAGGTTAGAAAAAGAAATGAAAACAAAACAAACTAGCTAAGAAACAAAAGAACCCACAGATAAGTGTAGCTTCCATTGTTCATCAAAGAAACCTTTATTCACAGCAAATAGAGACAATCCAGAAAAACACATCTGGACACAATGCAGAAAGCAAAAGTTTCTGGGGAGCCCAGGTCCAATGACTGTATGTACATTATAGCTCTTGCATCTATGGGTGGAAGAAGAGGAGCCAAAAGACTGTAAGAGCCAGATTACCAGGGAGTATATTTTGAAGCAGTCTTTCTTACAATGGCTACATAAGCAAGATTGAAATCATGGTACATCAATGATCATGTTAGCATGGAAAGGGGCAAATTTCACAGGGTTCCATCCCTAGTTGAAGAACTATAGGAAACTAAGGACTGCTGGGAGAAGGAGAATTAATGTCTCCAACAGATGAGCCCTTGGTCAATTGTCCAATACAGAGCTGTCAATCTTGAACTGTATAACAAGGACAACAAAAGAATCAGCAGGTTGTATTCATAAATATTTGTTCATGTGCATAGCATACTTACACACACACACACACATATATACATATATACATATATATGCACACACTCATGTGTGTACACATACACACATTTGCACACACATTTAACAGTAATAATAAAAAAATACTGTCAAATTGTGAGTGAGGGGCATGACATGGAGAGTTAATGAGAAGAGCTAGAGAGAAGAAAAGGAGGGATGAGGTAATATAATTCTATTTCAATTAAAACTATATCATAAAATAAAATAGAACCTGTAGACCATAACAATAACACCAAAACCAAGTCAAATTAAAATCATAGACAATTTAGAATACTCTCACTTTTTCTAGAAAAAAAAATAACCATTTGGTTAAAGGTGAGGAAATATATTTATATACATGTCTCAACATGCTTCAGATGCCTTAAAAAATACTGTACACTATGTGATTTAACAAACTAAAAGATATTTCCACATTTGAGGAGACCAGAACTGCTGTGGGATGTTCTGTGTGTTAAATGTGTTGCTCTGTTTGGTTAGTAAATAAAACACTGGCTGGCCAGTAGCCAGGCAGAAAGTATAGGTGGGACAAGGAGAGAGAATTCTAGGAAGTGGAAGGCTGAAACAGACAAACACTGCCAGCCGCCACCATGAAAAGCAAGATGTAAGGTATCGGTGAGCCACATAGCAACATATAGACTAATAGATATGGTTTCATTTAAGATATAAAATTTAGATAACAAGAAGACTGCTGAGGCCATACAGTTTATAAGTAATGTAAGTCTCTGAGTGTTTACTCGGTTGGGTCTGAGCGGCTGTAGGACTGGTGGGTGAGAGAGATTTGTCCTGACCATGGGACAGGCAGGACTGGAGAAAACTTCAGCTACATAGGACTGTTGGCAAAAAATGTTCCCAGCTAACAGCACCCTTTTGAGGTTTCATCTAAAAGCAAAGACGGTTCTATTGAAAATTGGATGAAAAATGACCCTCATGTCAACTGGTAAATGATTTGATAACATTATATTCTTGTTCTGGAGACTGGAATCTAGACTCTTTGTGTAGGTCAGAACCTATTAAATCAGACATTTACCTGAAGGAATTTTGAAGCAAAATGTTATAGGTATTGTGTAACTTTCCTTGAATACCTACAGTATGTTGTAAAGAGAGAAAACTATTTGAGAATGAAAGTTTAATGAAAAGAAAGAAGAGGGCCTGGAGAGAAGGCTGTGGTGTGAATAAGAATGGCCTCCATTCATATATATATATATATATATATATATATATATATATATATATATATAAATTTATATAAGATCACATATTAGAATCCTTGATTACCTGGAAGTGGCACTATTTTAAAGGATTCACACTTATGGCCTTTTTGGAAGAAGTATGTCACTGGGGTTGGGCTTTGGGGTTTCAAAAAAGCCTATTTCGAACAAATAGTCTCTTTCTTCCTGCTGCCTGCTGATCCTGATATTGAACTCTCAGCTGCTTCTCCAGCACTATGTCTATCTGTATGCCTCATGCTCCCTGCCATGTTAACAAAATGTACTAAACCTCTGAAACTGTGAGGAACACCAATTAAATGCTTTTCCTTATAAGAATTGTCATGGTGCCTCTTCACAGCAACAGAGCAGTGACTAAGACAATGGCTCAACAGTTAAAAGCACTTGTTCTTGTCAAGTACCTAGGTTCAGTTTCTGGCATGCAAGCATGTATGCCCATGCCTCCCTCCCACATACAGGGTGGCTCACAATCATATGTAACTCCATTCAATGGGTATCGAACAGATTCTGTCTTTCTTGGGCACCAGGCATGCACATACATGCATGTAAGAAAACTCTTATACACAAAAATAAATAAAAATAATCTTAAAAAATCAGATATTGAAATTTTAAATCGTCTATCTTCATTGAAAGAAATGAGAAAGCTTGTTTGAGACTCTAAAGTTTTTTAGTCAATATGAGATTAGATCAAGAGGTTAGTATAGTTCTGCTAATTGTATTGAAGTTGGATTTGCTATTTATTATGGCAATAGAAGAATGGCTCAAAAGGCATTTCAGAGATCTTTGAGGAGGCTCTCTGTCCCATCATAGACACAAGTACAAATTGTCGTATTGCATTTCCTAACAGTGTGCTCCTCATTTCATTCTGAAATTACAATTCAATATCATTTTAAAGTCTGTGTTTCTGCCTAAGTTCTGATCACCCTGTTTAAATATTTTTCTACAAACATGAAGGTTTTTGTTTTTTTTCTGTAGCTCTCTTCTTTCCTGTATGGGTTTTCCTATAATTTCCTTTAGTGTTTATATTACAGCCAACATTCTCTTCATTGAAACATAGGCGTTTTCTTACACACACCTCTACAATGCATTCCAAACTCTACCTATGATCCAGATCCACAGCCACTTTCACACTTTGAAGTACTTGTTGCACACTATCTTACTTCTGAGAAAGAAAATTTGCTTGGTTTGGGATACCATAACTTAATTTTATCAATTTGATGACTTAAAGTAGCCAAAATTTATTTTCTCAAATTTTGTAAAAGCAGGAGTCCAATTTTAAGTCTCCCACAGAGTCTCTGTCTGTTGATAGCTAGCTCTCTGCAGGTAGCCACTTCTTTGTTTGGTCTACATGACAAAAAAAGAAACAAAAACAGCTTGTTAAGGACTCTTCATAGGACATTGACAACCCCATCATTATGAAATCATTTACTTTAATTACTTCCAAAGGATTCTGTGACAAAATGAAGCCATATTGCAATTTAAGGCTTCAAAATGGGCTCTTTGAATGGTCACTGCAGTAGAATATTATTTTAAGGGGTGTTACTTTTGTTTATGTTGCATTTGTTTAACTCTGTGAAGCTGTGTTACTGTGCCAGTCTAAAACACCTGATGGTCTAATAAAGAACTAGACAATAGCAAGGCGGGAGAAAGGATAGGCAGGATTGTCAGGCAGAGAGAATATACAGAGGGAGAAACCTGGAAAGAGGGAGAGATCTAGGAGCCAGAGAAGGAGGAGGACTCCATGGGCCAGTCACCCAGCTACACAGCAAGCCAAAAGAAAAAGTTAGATTTACAGAACTAAGAGAAGGGGAAAAGTCCAGAGGCAAAAAGTATACAGGGCTTATTTAAAGTTTAAAAAAGTAAGCCAAGCTACGGTCAGGCATTCATAATTAAGAACAAGCCTCCGTGCATGATCTATTTTGGAACTGAGTGGTAGGCCTTCCAAAAGAGCAAAAACAACAAACAGCAATTTGGTGCCCAATGTGATGCTCTCAGGTATCTATCCAGAGCCTGAGAAAACAAAACAAACAAAAAAGAGCATACGGCTCCTTTAAGAATTTCTGCGGGACCATTTCCACCTGTCAGTGAACAATTGAGCAGCTAGTATGTTAAGTAAGAACACAAAACTAAGTAAAAATGCCTGTTGCAGTGCAAGCATTGGCAGTCTAGAGCTTAAGGAAGGTTGAATGGAGTTCCTGGTCTGACAAACCCGCTTCACACTTGGCTTGCACTACTGGAGAAGTGGGTAGAGTCAGCTGATAGCCCCACATGGAGAATCAAGTTATAGGTTACCAGTTTAAATGTTTGCTCACATGGTCAGAAAAGACTAGAGGTAAGTAATAAAGGAGATTCAGATGAGAAAAAATACCTCAAAACAGGTTCCAGTGTGTTTTACGATATGTGTAGGCTTAAGAAAGAAAGAAAAGGAACATGGGCATCATAGAAAGAAAGAAATTGTTCAAAAATGGTCTTTAACGAGAGAGTGAAACTAATGTGTATGCATATATGTGTATATATATATATTATATATATCATATAAGATTAGAAATACACTGGTAGTCTGGATCCTGGATGTGTTGATTTTGAATTTTTTGACTGTTGAGATGCAAAAGACAGCTGCTAGGACACATGGGACTGTGAACTGGACTGCTAAATTGAACCAACCTAGATATTTTAGAAATGCCTTAACTTTAAAAAAGAAGTCAAAAATATATTTGTCAAATGGAAATCATAAATGCTTTGGAGTTTTGTTTCCACAGGAGATGAGAGGCTGTGGATTTCTTCTGGGTTAATATGGATCAGGTTTGATCAGGCGAGGCCTCCTAAAACTTAACAGGTGACAACTATTAGCAAATGTTACTGCTGTTCTTCCCAGGATGTGGTCATTACCTCAAAATTTTATCCCTGGGACCCTAAAGATACTTTGTCCACAGATAGCAGGAAGAAGTATGGAAAAAACTATGCCCACACTGCTGAGAAATGGGGGGTGTGGGTGGTTTTGGTTATTTGGTGAATTATGGATGTTTGCTATCATTTAGGGGAATGTAATATACTGATACAAATAACAAAAGTTATTTTTGGTATACTGTATATATCTTGCTATGCTTGTATAGAGGATTTTTGTATATTGATAAAAAATTAAGGTTGTTTTTGTTAAAACACTGTATATATGTTTATATTTTTGTTTAAGGTATTGAACCTTTGCAGTTTATTTTAAAATGTAAAGTCAAATTCTAGTTTTTAAAAATTGTTATTATAAACTATATAGGATAATCAGGAAACATAAGTTAGTGGCTAGTCATTTATAATAATCAAATCTGTAAATATGTTAGGTATGCTTTCCAGATCACATAGAGATATATTTTAGATAGGTAGTCTTCAAACCTTTCAAAGACCTACAGAATATGGCATTGAAAATGTTTTGTTAACTTAAGGTGTTTCATCATATTGAGACACATCTGCTCCTGGCAGCACTAATTTACTTCAGAGATGATGGGCATTGACGAAACTCCTTATGAAGTTTGTTTTCACTGTGGCAAGGTTAGTTACTGGGCAAAGAAACTGCTCTTGCCTTTGACTACTGACAATGTACAATGTAGACTGGACATGAGGGACACACAGGAAAAAGACTGTTAACTTTGCCAAAACATTCCTACAAAATTTCTGCTTCACAGAAGGGTCTACCAGATATTCTGTAGTACACAGAGGAAAATGGCTGATAAATTTTGACAAAACAAGGCAGGACAGTCCAAAAATCCCTGCTTTATAGAATAGTCTGCCAGATACTCTAGGTCTGTAGGCTGAAAATGGATACCCCAATGTTGCAGAGGAACTTTGGGTGACTATTCAGGCAGCTCTAGTCTCTGTTGTTAGATAATATTACATCCTTCTAGGTCTTTGATGGAGTTGAAGACTAAATAATTACAGTTGCTTATTTTCCTTATTTATGATAGAAAGTAAATTAGGTGTAAAATTTTGAATTCACTAAGATAGGAGAGATAATGCATTTTTTGAATATGCTAACTACAAATGGACTGAATACTGTAAATTAATTCTTACTTGGATAACTGTTTTCATTGTTTGTAGTTATACCATGTTAAAGTTAAAACCTTTATTCTTATTTAAACAAAAGGGGGAAAAGTTGTAGAATATCATTTCAAGGTGCACTACTTTTGTTTATGCTCTGGAACATTTGTTTAATAATGCAAAGATGTGTTTGGTCAAATAAAATCACTTGCAATAAGGAGACTGAGTTAGTAACTAGCTGACCGGAAGTGGTAGGGAGGAGCCAGGTGAAAAAGTGTTTATAAGGTGGGACAAGGAAAGAGGGCTTTTTAGAGGACGTGAGCAAGGAGAGGAGGTGAGTTACTTGCTATTCAGCCTCTCTGAAGAGCAAAATTCCACCTTAACCTGTGACTCTTGAGTTCTTTAGAGGGAGAGAGGTTTAGTTAAGTTCCTGGGTGCATGGACAGGCTTTTGGGAATCCGGTACCTGTGGTGTGATGCCTAGCGCAGCCATGGTGCAGTGGGAAATGGCTTGAACCTTCCTAGGCTCAATGTGCCGGCTAGGCTGATTCCTCATGGAAGACCTTGATTTGTGGGATATGGGGATGCAGAGTGGCTTGGGAAAGAGGGCTGGGGGTGGGAGGAGGGAGGAGGGGGGATCGGTGGGTGGTATGTAGATTGAGTAGAAAATTTCTTAGTAAAGAAAAATGAAAAAAAAAAGAACTATAATTCAAATAAATTAACGGTATGTAAAAAAAAAAAAAAAAAAAAAGTTCCCTTCATAGCTTTGCAAGAGTTGGGAACAGATTTCCTTCCTACTATGGGTCTTGCAGCCTAACCACTGCTAGTAGTGGTGAAGTTGCTGATTCAAACAGCCATGGCGTAAAAGTCAACAACCATTTAAAGAAGGACAACAGGTCACAGTTAAGTTTTATAGCAATATACCAAGACAATGAACTTACTTAAAAATGCACCAATTTTGTGCAGTAAAGCAATGACTCTTAATTATTGTGGAAAAAGATATGTTTATTCTTGAGAGAATGTAAATAGACTTAGGGGTATGTGGTTGACATAAGTGCAGGGTACAAATTTTTGAGACATGTACACTTAGTGTCCCACTCATTTTTCTGAGTTCTGCCTTTGTATTTGTTTTCTGGAGAGATGAGGGGTGAAAGTAACCCCCAGTGCCTAGTGCATATTTATTGAAAAAGTAACAAAAGTGTTTTATTTTACTGATCAGGGACAGACTAATAAATGTCACCAACAACAGCTGTCAACTGACAGCTGTCTGTCATATTTTATCCATAGGCTTAGCATTTCCAAATACAATTTTATGTCACATGTGAAATGTGAACAAAGAGTCAAGTAATCATAGATAAATTCATTGTTTGAATCACTTACTCATATGTAAAAAAGAATGCAAATAATGAAAGAAAGATCGAGATGGAAGAAACTGAGCTCATGAAAGGAGAAAATATTTTTTTCAAAAAATAAACATTGAGTAACCAAATACCCTAAACACAGTGGTCAAAGAACAAAATAACAGAACATTTTAATATTTTAAGCCATTAAAGAAAATCTGTGATTACTAATCTAAAATATAGCACTAATAGTAAAAAGTTCAACTGCCCTAGATATATATTTATATTCTAAAAATTTCCAAGAAATGAGAGCAAAAAATGAAATAGTTTAAAAACAAAGTAAAATTTAGAAGAAAAATGTACAGAGATTGAATATTTAAATAAACATATTTTAAGGATTGACAATAAAAATGGAAAAAGAATGATCAAATAAGTAAGTAAATAAGTAAATAAATAAATAATACATGAGAAAATATTTCAGAAGAAAACATCTTAAATACATATCTGTACTAAAATGAAACACATGATGTGAAAATCTAGATACATGTGAAAGAACATTATTGTGAAATTTTAACATTGGAACAAATTGATGTTGTAAATCTTTCTAGAAGGAAAAAAAAGATCACATTATGTACATTATTTTAAGCATGAAAACATCCCAATGAAATACATGACTAGTTACAGTTATTTTACCAGAATTAAAAGAAAGTGACTGTTGAATACTCAGCCATAAATAAGAAATCTATTGCAGGACTCTAAAAAAAGATTGTGGGAAAGAGGCTTCAAGAACGTGAGAGCCAGAAGAAGTGTATTGTGGTTGTTATCTTGAGGACATGAAGTGGCCTTTGAACTCTTGATCACTTAGCAAAAGTAAGACCTGGACAAGATAGGACCTGTCAGTTTCTCTTCCTACATAGGAAAAGGGGCTCACAAAATCTAAAGGAAGTTAATTTTTGCTGTGGAAGATATAAACATTTACTTTAGTAGTATAACCACAAGTAAGTCATCCATGGTCTTAGAAGTACATTGCCCCAATCCTCATATAGGTAACCCTAATAAAATTCATTTACAAAAAAAAAAAAAAAGAAAGAAAAGTAAAGAAACAATGACAACAAAAACCCCAGAACAAACAAGAGGATGGAAAAATAAATAAAAGAGCAAAAATGAATAAACTTAAAAGTGTCTTTTCTGAAAGGAAAATTTTTTTCACAATATAAAAAAAATCTATGTTGCTCTTATGTTTCACAAGCTCGACATTAAAAGCTAGAACAAAAGCAGATAACAATCACAAACTTTCTACATTGTTATCAATGTGGAAATTTATGCTTGTCCAAGTCAACAATTACATCCATGGTTACAGTGAACAATTTAGCAGTCTAAATTTCAAGAAACAGACTTTTTCTTGGGCACTACTATAGTCTGTTCCAGCAACTTCTTCCTCTTTCTCTTATGCTATATTGGAGAAAACAAACAAAACTGAGCATTCTAAGAATAAGCAGAGGACCGAAGAGTTTTGAAAAATATGCAAGATGATCGTGATGAAGCCCCTCTAATCAGAGGCAAAAAATTTATGGAAGGAATGAGTCCAGAGTAGACCAACCAGAAAAAGTATGAATATTTGTTAATACTTTTAAAGGATGTTCAATCTTCAAGAGATAAGTTATTATAGTAATTTTATGTTTTGGAAATAAAATATTCATTTAAATTTAAATATTGCCAGGAGGTGGTGATGCACAACTTTAAGCCCAGCACTCAGAAGGCAGAGTAGGAAGATCTCAGAGTTCGAGACCAATGTGGTATACAGAGGGAATTTTAGGGCAGAAAGGGCTACACAGAGAAACCTTGTCACAAAAAACAACAAAAAAATACATTAATTAATATTATTTAATTTTTAAAAATTCATCCAACAAATATTAGCATATAGTGAATGCCAGATGGACTTTAGGACACTACAAGAGAAACAGTGCTGAAAGAGTGAAGTCTCATTTCATTTTCATGATCCACTGTGTGAATCAAAAGTCTCCTAATTACTTGCTTCATCAGGTAAAGCAGGCATTTAAATTTTAGATATGGTTTTTAATTTGTGAAGCAAGGATGATAATCTGTTTTCATTTCTATTTTCTCAAAATAAGTAATGTGTATATTGCCCACAAAAGGCCTAATTATTCTTAACTTTCTTTTGTTTATTAAAAGGCATATACTATGCTTCTCTATGGCTAATGAAGACTCTGCCGTGAACACGTTTTTCTTCATTGAAGTAGATTATCTTCAGTTACTTTTGTATAATTCTTGAAACATTCTTCCAAATCTCCAATTGATAATGAATGTAAGATACAGACAGGTATGGTGATAATATTTGCCTACCATCCCAGAACTCAGAAGGCACAGACAAGAAGATCAGAATTTTGAGGCCAGTGTGAACTACATAGCAGGGTTCAAGAACGACAGGTCTAAAATAATAAATATATAAGCAGACAAAAATATGAATAATATGTTTCTGCTGCTTGCAACTATAAATAGTAAGAATAGGATTATTGACATATAGTACTTGAAAATTTAAGTGAGAGGAATTTTTCATCATACTTTTTAAAATTTGTTGGAGATTATAATATATTTACATCCTTTCCTCCCTTCTCTTTCCTCTTTTTCAAAGCCTCCCATGTACATCTCCCTTGCTTACTTTCAATTCCATTAGTATGATAAATAAATCCTCTTTAGTCATTTATAGGGCATTTATATTTTAGACAATTTTTATTCCATCTTTTGTTTTATGTATTTTATTTGAAGCTTATGTTCATAAAAGTTTAGAATTTAATTGAAAATTCAGATTTATTCTGAGCTTATCATGAAATACATGTGAATTAAATAAAATGCAAAAAAATATAGTTTGCAGAAATAAAGTACCTTATTAATCTTATTTGAAATGTAACAGTGTGATGTTCTTACAGTCTGGCTCATGAGGACAATTTGTGATCAGATGATTCACAACAATTATAGGACCGGTTACATCAATTAAACAACTCCAAGTAGTCTTGGGTGATGTTACTTTTAAGCTTTATTAATATAATCAGATTCTAGACCATATAACAGATGTGATCATTTCTATTTCAGTGTGTAATTCAATATGATTTTCTAAGCATTTTCACACACACAAACACATACATACACAAACACAAACACTAAACAGCACAGAGAAAGAGAGAGGGAGAGAAATACTTTCATAGTTTAATTCAGTACCTGGGAAAAATATTAGTTTACAAGCAAACCTTAAAGGTACCCTTAAAAATGCTTAAAGACTAGAAAACTTGATCAATAAGTATCCTTTTCACTGTAAAGTCTACTTTAGCAGCATTCATAAAAAGTAAATGCAGGCATACATTATGCAGAATTATTTCTGACAAGCTATGTAAGTCATATCCTATTTTCTCATTGACTACAAAACAAATTCTAAGAGGTTTTTAAAGCACATGTAAATTATTTTAGAAGGCTGTAGTACTTAGAACTAATTTTTAAGTCCTTAAATACTAGGCAGAAGTCTAGGTCTTAAACATAAAAAATCAATTCTAACTTATTTAAGCATAAAAGCTATTTATAAAAAAAACTGGGTAGTGCCAAGAAATGTGAAGGTGTTGAAAAAATTAGAATATGAGCAAGAATTATACAGGCCAGGTAGCAGTGAGGCACAGATCTGGTCCTACAGCAAAGGCCAAATATATAAAGGGTGTTCTTGCCACATCTTGTCCAATGCACTGAGTATGTCTGCTCTGTTTCCAACAATTTCTACAATTTAGAGTCAATGGCTTGTTGTTCGGTTTGAGTACTCAAGGAAAAGTCAAATATATACTTCCTAGAACTACAACTTCACCCAAAAAAATGTTAGCACAAAAAGAATATCTGATACTCATGACTTCTGTATCGAAAGACTGTTCTGTACCTATGAAGATTCCTGAAGGCAAATGGTTCAGTAGTGAATTCATCTGCTCACAGCCAAAGGATGACAATGGTCACACATCTTCTTCTGATCATATGAGTGCAGCAACCAATCACTTAAATTAGCTCATTTCCCAATAGAGCATAACAAACATAAAACTTTTAATTGTTATTTACATATGTGCATAATCTCGGATTCTATCCATTAATTTTTCAATTCTTCAGACATATTATTTATTTAATAGCAGAAAGAGTCATAATCTTTAATATAAATGCTACCTGAGATGTTTTCTATGCTCTTTAATTATTTAGTCATCCCTACTTACTGACAAAAGCTGGTTAAACATTCATTTCATATGATTTTTTTTACATATTTTTATTTTATAATTAAATTGTACATATCAGTCACGGATGCCCCTGTCCTCCTTCCTCCCACCCCCCAAGTCTTCCCTCCCAACCCACTCCCCATTCCCGCCCCCTCCAAGGCAAGGTCTCCCCTGGGGAGTCAGCCCAGACTGGTAGATTCAGTTGAGGCAGGTCCAGTCCCCTCCTCCCTACACCAAGGCTGACAAAGTGTCTCAGCATAGGCCCTAGGGTCCAAAAAGCCAGCTCATGCACCAAGGACAGGTCCCAGTTCCACTGTGTGGGATCCTCCTACAGAGTTCAAGCTAATCAACTGTCTCACTTATCCAGAGGGCCTGATCCAGTTCCATGGGGGCTCCTCATCTATTGGTTCACAGTTCATGTGTTTCTACTAGTTTGGCTATTTGTCCCTGTCCTTTTTCCAATCATGGTCTCAATATCACTTGCTCATATAATCCCTCCTCTCTCTATCCAACTGGACTCCTAGAGCTCCACCTGAGGCTTGGCCATGGATCTCTGCATCTGCTTCCATCAGTCACTGGATGAGAGTTCTATCATAACAGTTACAGTGTTCGGCCATCCAATCACCAGAATAGGTCAGCTCAGGCACACTCAACCATTGCCAGTAGTCTATAGTGGAGGTATCTTTGTGAATTTCTGGGGACCTCTCTAGCATTCTGCTTCTTCCTATTCCCATGGGGTCTTCATTGTTCATGGTATCTCTTTCCTTATTCTCACACTCTGTTCCTGATCTAGCTGGGACCGCCTGCTCCTCTATGCTCTCTTTCCCTTGAACTTTGCCTTCCATCACCCTCCCACCCTCAGTTTGCTCATGTAGATCTCACCCATTTCTCTGTTGTTGGGCAAGCCCTGTGTCTTTCATAGGGCCCTCTTTACTAGGTAGTCTCCCTGGAGTTGTGAGTTGCAGTCTGATTATCCTTTGCTTGCTCTGAGATACCATCTTACACCTGTAAGAATGGCTAAGATCAAAAACACTGAAGACACCTTATGTTGATGAGGATGTGGAGCCAGGGGAACTCTCCTCCACTGTTGGTGGGAATGCAAACTTGTACAGACACTTTAAACATCAGTATGGTGCTTTCTTAGAAAATTGGGAATCAACCTCCCTCAAGACCCAGCTATATCACTCTTGGGAATATACACAAGGAATGCTCAATCATACCACAAGGACACATGCTCAATATGTTCATAGCAGCATTATTTGTAATAGCCAGAACCTGGAAACAACCTAGATGCCCTTCAACTGAAGAATGGATAAAGAAAATGTGGTACATATACAGGATTGAGTACTACTCAGCAGAGAAAAACAATGACATCATGAAGTTTTCAGGCTAATGGATAGAACTAGAAAAAAAACACCCTGACTGAGGTAACCCTGACTCAGAAAGACAAACATGGTATGTATCCACTCATAAACAGATACTAGACGATTTATTTTCCAGTAACACAAAAAAGAAATAAAAATCACCATAGGACTATAATTACCAGAGTCGCTCTTCAAATTTCTTGCATCCTATATCTTGTCATGTTATCTGAAGCAAGCAGAATATCAGGATCCCCTCAGATATAGGCAGAATTATTTCAGGATAGAATAAGGCTAGCTGGCATCTTAATCAATTTGCTCCACTTCTTACTATGATTCAGATGTTACCTATTTCTTTAAATGGAACTCATATCCTAAATAGATTTCCAATAAATTATCTTTCTTGACCAAAAAAGTTCTATTAGTTTTCAGTCACTTGCAACTTTTATCACTGTGGTCCTCAAATGAAATTAAAGTTCAAAGCACCCACTCCACTGATACTTGGCAGTCATCACCCCTGCTCCATTCTCCAAGTATGAATGTAGTGAAAGACTTTCTTTCATTCCTATCTCTACTGAACCATCTAAGAAAAGGAAATACAACAAGCAGTTTTATGTTATATTGTATTATTCTGTTTCTGGATTTTGAAAGAATGAAACATCTCATTCTCTTGGGACAACTGTTCTGAATCTACAATAGAACAGAAGATATAATGATAGTGCCAGTAAGCCCAGAAGTAAAGCATCTTTTGGTTTCCTGGTGCTATAATAATAGAATTTATGGTCTTGGCTGAGTTATGGTTCATGGGATCATTATTGTTTCATGCAACCCTATTACAGGTAGGCCAAAAATTACAATTGAACATGATTAAAGAAAATGAAATCTACAGTCCTACATCCTTTAATCAAGTCTTTTGAGAGAACCATTTGTATGTGAAGACTTTAAACCCCAATCATAAAAATTGTACCTGGTCCCTACTAAACAACCTGAATCTTATGTACAAATGCTAAAACATAAGCCAAGTTGATAGTTGAGAAGTATCTATTTCTTTCAATACAAGAGTTAGAATTGATCATGTTATTATGTTATCATGACATCCTTGTTATCAGCTTAATACACACTTATTTGGCATTTTGTTATCTGATATTTGTATCTATTTTCAATGGACATTACATATATTCTAATTAGCACATTTCCCATATTTATGTGTAAGAAACAAACACTATTATTTTCTCAGTCAATTAGAGATTCAACAGGTGTTTTCTGAACAGCAACAGCAATGTTAGATCCTTTGCATATCACTCAGAAACATGGGAGATGGAACATGTTACCACATCCTTGGTGTGTGGCAGAGAATAGCTTACAAATTCATCAGGGATTTTGTCTTGAAACTGAATTTTTCTTAAAACCCTTGATTTCTATGCTAAACACCAATGAGACTATGAAAATAGAATTCTCCTTTGGTTGCATTTATTGTGAAGTAATTTATAATCAAAATGCTTTTAAATGTGTGAAGATCACATGAGATGTTTGCAATAACACTTTGAAGTATAAAAAAAATGCTACAAAATACAAGATACTGTTGACACTTTGACCTGTAATAATCAAGAATAAATTATAGTTTAAGAAGATAAAAATATCTCATTGTTTTATTCATTTCAAATTTCTAGCACTTAAAAAAAGAGTTGACAGGGTTCACCATTGTGAAGTTTATTTCTGTGACAGTTTGGATCCATTTGTAAACGAATCTAATGTTAAATGCATTTTCAGACACACTTTTATACCTTAAATAAGAAGACCAAATTACAAAAAGCCAAATGTTATAACAAATAAAGTGTATCTTAACATGTATTTTAAAATCTTGTCTTAAAGGTTGCTTAATTCTTGACTCTAGGAAATCTGATGGGAAAAGGTGTACTTTGAGAACACCAATTCAACATCCTCTAACTTCCATTTGATTCTCTCCTTGAACTTTGACCCCTGAGTATCTAGAATTTTGTATTTGTCTGTCTCTTTCCCTGTCTGAACAAGTTTTATTTACTTTCATCATATCTATTCCTTGTCTACTAAAGATATATTGAAATCCAGTTTTGTTTGGACATTGGCCTATGTACTAAGGATACACCAATGAACAGAACAGATGGGATTTCAAACAACATACGATATTAGCAAGGTGAAATTTTACCTTAGGCTGTTCTGGAAAATAGAAGCAATTCAAAACTATTCCCATCCTTCTGATTTCTCAGGAAATACTGCTGCTAGTAGCCATCCATTCTAATAGGACTTATACAATTTTCCTAAATATTTTTTGTGTTAAGCTATGAAGCATCCACATAGAGGCCCCAAAATTGCAGCTGAACAAAGTACTTAGTGCATTGAGTTGACCAAAATTTAACTGAGATTTTTCTCCTTATCCAACCCTTTAAATTTAGAACCATCCTTGGCTAGAGCCAAACATTTTTGTGAATAGGCTTATCTTAGCATAAGTCTTGAGAGGTATCCTAGTTGCACACTCACAGGCACTTAGTCCTTTTAAGACACATTTACATTTCCTACAAATGATAAGTGCTTTTGAAATCAGTGTCTTGAATGTATATGGTTCTTATTGATAAATTTGGTTCTCATGTTCTGAGTACATTCTTTGAAATCCTCCTCCTCTTATTTCATGGAATCTGTTTCTCCATCTGAAATGATATTTCTGACTCTCTAGTAACATCATCCTGGACAGTGTTCATTTAATAGCATTTACATACAAGGCAGTGATTGGTACTGAGCATGATGAAGACTCATAATGTTATCCTATCATAACTCATAACTCATAATGTTATCCTCATTAACACAGGATACATTGTTCCTCAGAAAATGAAAGTTTGTTAATGTGCTGTTAGAATATTATGGGTGACCATTTGTTATTTGACTAGATAAAAAGATTTATCTCAAGGACCACTTGTATCAAATTGTGATGTCTATTGTAAACCAGTATTTGGAATTATAGTCCCTGAATCATTCTCAGGAGTGAATAATTCTCGTGTGTGTGTGTGTGTGTGTGTGTGTGTGTGTGTGTGTGTGTGTGTGTGCGCTTAGTGTGTATTTGTTCATATGAAACATATGCACCAATGTTTTTAAGTGTAAATCTTGATCTGCCCAAAGACATTTCCTAGTTTCCCAAATATTTGCATCTTATTTTCTGGTTCTATTTGATGAAAGCAGGACATCTCTTCCTTTAGTTGCCTGCTGGCTTTTTTACAAAGTTTCTTTATCACAATAAAATTAATCTATTTTTTTCATTCTCTCTTTGTATCTTATACACACACACACACACACACACACACACACACACACACACACACAAGCATGCACATATGTACACAGTATCATTCCTTCTAAGTCAGCTGGATTCTTAGATTTTGTTCATGAATTGAATTCATCTTTTTTTTTTTGCTTCTTTTTGCCTATATCAGAAAATGTTGGTTACTTTCTCCTGAAACAAACCTCTGAAAATCAAATCACTTCTTAACAAAACCATAACTTCCTTTCTATACAATGGATATGCAAGATCATTGTCATTAGTTGTTACCAACTTTATTTTCCTTCTAACCTGAAATTTACAGTTCCTCAAAATTGTAGAGTGGAAGCACCTGGTGAAAACTAGTACAATATTAAGTTCATATTCTATAGGCTGGGGTTTTACTTGGAATTTATATACAAGTTTTGTGTTTGTGAAGGATCCATTGAGAGTGAAGAATGGGAGTGGGTGTGGTATAAATAAAAGCACATAGCTTTGAATGAAGAAAGAAAGTGTAGGATTGACTTGGTTTATCCATTTCCAAAGAAAGTGAACTATTTAAACATCAGTGTTTTTTTTTAAAGCATAGAAAAACCCATAGACCTCTTTCATATTCATCTGTGTGCTTACTTGGAAATAAAAGGCTACTATAAGCTATGAAATACAGACTAAATGAATCATAGGTAAGAACTACCCCAATCACCATTCCTGTTACATCAAAAGATTCATGGATTGATGTTCTGTCATATTTCACTGCAGTTCACACGTGTTCCCTGGACTTCACTCCTCCTCTGAGTCTCACCTTCTGTCAATATGAAAAATGAAATGACAGCAATAGTATTTTCCTTTTTCTTTTTTTTTTTTTTTTTGCTTTTTGAGATTTGCAAAGCATGTGAGAATAGGGAACCATCTGCTACTATCATGTAATCAGACCCAAAGGACAGGACAGAGGAGAGAGTGTCTGGCATTGCAAGCTTATCAGTTGGCCCTGATCTCCACCAGGCTGTAGCCCCAGAAGTGTGGAGGACCTGGGGACACCGGTTCTGGCAAGCATTTATGGGCATGCTGCTGTTCCACAGAACAAGAAGGCACAGCTGCAGAGAACAGGAGTGGTACAGCAGGTTGGGAAATGAGATATGGGCTTATGTCAGAGTCATTAAGCTTTTCTGATAAATGGGCTGCAAATTAATTGCTAGTCTCACTAATTAATTTATTTGAGTTGCTGAAATCCTCAGACCTGGCTATGGCTGTTAATAGCATAGAGTGATACTTCAACACAGAGAGGATTTTTGGTTTTGATTTTGATTATTTTCCTCCAAAGAAAGAATTTGGATCCAGACTTACTTATGAGGCTTTTCAAAACAGATCAGTAACAATACTATTAAACCATTCAAAGATACATTAATAAAAATTAATACTTTATTCATTTACTTTTTAAAAATTAAAATATTTCTTTTTTTCATTTTTTAAATTTATTTATTAAATTTAATTTTATATATCAGCCACGGATTCACATGAAACTATGAACTATATATTCAGGAAACATATGAACTATGAACCAATAGCTGAAGAGCCCCCAACTGAATCAGGCCCTCCAGATAAATAACAGTTGATTAGCTTGATCTGCTTGGGAGGCATTCAGACAGTGGGACCAGGTCCTGTCCTCAGTGCATGAACTGGCAGTTTGGAACCTGGGGCTTATACAGGAACACTTGGCTCAGCCTGGGAGGAGGGGACTAGACCTGCCTGGACTGAATCTACCAGGTTGAACTCAGTCCTCCGGGGAGTCTTCGCCCTGGAGGAGATGGGAATGGGGGGTAGGCTGGGGAGAAGGTGGAGGGGGTGGGGTGAGCATGGGAGGGGGGAGAACAAGGGAAAATTAATACTTTAATAGTTATATTTATAATAAGAAGACTAATAACATTGCTGATTATCTTAATTTGTATTGTATGACATGGGGAATGCCCAAAGTGTCAGTGACAGACCTTCATGGAATTGTTATATTTCACTGCTAAGTGTCTTTCTCTAGCCTAGTATGAAATCTGATCATCTAAATGTCAGAGAATGTAGATAAATATGTTCATCTGCTTCTGAAAGGAACTCTGATGTGTGCATACAAACATCTAAATATATACCTATGCAAATGCATAAGTCATACATGATATCTATGATATGGATAAATGAACATAGCATCTTCCTTTTCTTTTCTTTCTTTTTTTTTTTTCGAAGCAGGGTTTTTCTGTGTAATTTTGGTGCCTGTCCTGGATCTCACTCTGTAGACCAGGCTGGACTCGAACTCACAGAGATCTGCCTGTCTCTGCCTCCCTACTGCTGGGATTAAAGGCGTGCACTACCTACCACCTAGCCGTCATCCTTTTCTTGAAAAAAAATATTATCTAATCTAGATCAAAGTGCCTCAGTAACTATAAATTAAATGAAGTAGAACAGAATAGTATGGTTTTTACAAACTAAACTAAAATCCCCTTGCCCTAGTTTGCTGTTCTGTTGCTATGATAAACACTATGACCAAAAGCAACTGGGAGAGGAAAGCTTTTATTTGGCTTCATATAATAGTCCATCATGAGAGAAGCCAAACCAGGAACTCAAACAAGCCAGGGAGAAGCAGTGCTTACTGCCTTGCGTAGGGACCTTCCTTCTAGAGCCCAGGCCTACGTGCCTGAAGTGGCACCAACCTCAGTGCCTGGTCCCTCCTCCGTTTATCAGCAATCAAGAAAATGATGCCGAGACTAATCTAACAGAAGCAGTTCCTCAATAGAGGATTCTTCTCTATAAGTTTGTTTGCTTTTGTATTTTGACAAAAATTAAGTATGACACCCCTCAATATATATAATACTAAAATAACTACAATTACATAATTTAAAGTATATTATGTATATTGTTTTGTCAATCTGTATAGTTTGGCTTGAAAATGATTGTCTTCTCTTAAAATGTGAAGAGAGGAAAGAGTAAAAGTCAAAACAAGACTTCACTTGTACAGAGTGATAACCACACATTAACATATTCTTTTGAATGTGAAGTATTCATATAGATCTATAAACAGATATTTTTGTGCATGAATATATTTTTAGGAATAATATATGTGGCATATATTATTCTTTTTGTTAGCAAAAATTATTTTTTCATAAAAGCTGATTTAGTTTTTTCCTTCCCTTTTAGTCACCTTAAGTCGTTCCATTTTAAACATAATAATAAATTCAATTTAAACACATGGACATTACATGTTTTCCTCACTTTCAGCTATTTTAGTTTTTCATTGATAGTCTTAAATTACATCTACATAGATTAGATGTAGTTCAGTGTGTTAGTTATTGCTGCGTCAACTTGATACAAGTTAGAGTCATTTGGAAAGAGGAATTCTGAATTTAATTTAAAAAAAACAGATGCATCCATAAGATTGAAGTAAGACAAATGTGTTGATTACATTCTTAATTAATGAATTAGGATCAACCAAGGTTGTGCCAACCTTGGACAGCAGGTCCTGAGTTATGTAGAAAAACAAACAGCTATTCATGGGGACCAAGCTTGTAAGGTTCACTCCCTCATGGCTTCTGCTTCAGTTTCGGTCTCCAGGTTCCAGCCCTGAGGTCCTGCTCTGATTTCCTTTGTGGATGGGCTGTAATGTGAAGTGAAAGCCAAACAAAACCTTTCCTCCCTGTCTTGGGGTTTCTATTGTTGTGAAGAGACACCATGACCAAGCCAATTTTTATAAAGGAAAGCATTTAATGGGGACAGGCTTACTGGTTCAGAGGTTTAGTCCATTATCATTATGGAAGGAAGCATGGTGGTATACAGGCAGACATGTTGCTATAGGAGCTGAGAGTTCTACATCTAGATCTGCAGGCTGCAGGAAGCGAAAGTTAAACTGGTCCTGGCTTGAGCATTTTGAATCCTCAAAACCCACACTTCCTCCAACAAGGACACCTCTACTCCAACAAGGCCACACCTCCTAATAGTGCCACTCCCTATGAGCCTATGTGAGCCATTTTCATTGAACCCACCATCTTCCCCTCCTCTTGGTATTTCCTTTGGTCATGGTGTTTGAAACCAGAGGACACTCAGTGAAGGAGCTTAGTATAGTCAAGGTACAATGGCATATCCTTAGCAGTAACAGGAATCTAAAACAAAACCAGCTGTGTGTATGTGTGTCACACACACACACACACACACACACACACACACAAACACACAATTTCTGTAGAATGAACTGTTTCAATTAGAATGGCCTTCTTAAATTATGTATTTATTATATATCAATTTTTTAAATATGACACTTCAGTAATGAACTGTTTTGTTTTTGTTAAATGCCCTGCTTAGTTAAAAAAAATGGAATGTGTTAAGCAAAAGCAGTTACAATAGCAGATCCTGTTGTGTTGATATTCAGCTCTCTCATCTACCTTTTAATAATTAACCTTTATTATATCTAATTACAATCAGTCCTGCATGAGAAGCAGTTTCACTTAAGGACACATATTATATGCTTGTTCTTTAGATAACTAGAATAAAATGGGCATCATTACTTGAATACAGGTATGTCTAATAGAAAAGACCAACTTCCTTTTATGATTCTTCAGTGATTATTAGATACACAAACAATGATATTGGGAAAATTAAGATAAATTCCAAAGCCTGAATTGTTGACTACTCTTCACTTAGTTTAATAAGAAATAAATAATTTTAAGAGTAATGTGACCTAACTATAATCAGATCTTTGACACAGTAATATTTTTAAAAATTATTATAAATGCAACTTGACACAAGATATACTAACATGCTTATAACATTAATAATATTGGATAAGAAATGCATTTGATTTACCTAAACTGCCATTTATATGTGACAAATACAGTACTCTGTGGATAGCTGGTTGCTTACCCTTGTGGTTTGTGGCTATCTAGATCTCCTGCTCAATATCACAGGACAGTATTGTTTCATATATAAGTAGCCAGGGCCAGTGGTTAACCTTACAGAGAAGCACCTAGGAAACTAAAAAAAGGATGCTTCTAGAAGAATCTATTAGAGAATTTTCTGAGAATATTAATTGATGGTACAACTCTAAAAGTCTTGAGCACCATCGTGTGGGCTGGATACTAGAATGTAATAAAGAGGAGTGGGGACTGAGAGAGGCAAGGATGACAGATATTCTCTCTCAGCTTCATGGCCATCATGAAAGAAATGAGCTCTTTGCTTCACACTATATCCCCTTCCATGAAGCGCTGCCTCATTACAGTCTAGGGGGAAATATAGAAATGGAAGTATCATGGCATGAAACCTCATAACATGAGTCAAATCTATTTTGCTCTCTCTTAAGTCATTCTACCATGTATTAGTCACAGGAAAGAAAGTCTCACTAACACATCAGGGAAAAGGTCAAAATTCAAAATACAGATCACTGGATATAACAAATATGTGTCATTTTTCAACATATTAAAAATAAAAAATGTGCATGTGATAAACTCAAGTTAGAGAACATCTGTAAGATGGAAATAAGATGTTCACCTTGCAAGAGCTACTAAGTACACAATTATCCTTTTTTTGTGTGTCCTAACATAAATAGAGTCTAGCTAGCATTGTCATATTTTGGATAGCAGCTGATATTCTGTATGCTCCAAAATGTAGTAAAATAATAAAATTATTAAACATTTGCATCAATGCAAAGTTGACTTGTACATATTTTTGTAATTGTATTCAAGGATTGTATGGAGATTTTGTTTAATGCTCTATTTGCTTTAGATAGAGCCCATCTTTCTTTCCAACTTGTCTATGTTCTTTGTCCTTCCTTTGTTTTCCATAAGTGTCTACTGGATAGTAGCAATCAACACTGAAATTGAATAATTATTCTTAAGTCGGGAGAAATGAGTGCTTTTTGGAAAGCTTGCAAGTTGACTGCTCTATTCCCTAGTCAAAAGTAGCTGGATAAAATTATCCCGGGGGATATTAACTCATAAGTTTTCCAATACAACACCTGGAGACTTAGCCAATTACCACTTACATTTTTCAAATAATGCATTGTTTTGAGTCTCATCCATAATTTTAGTGATCTTAAACGCTTTCCTTGGATTGGAAGTTGATGAATGTGAAAGAATGTCTTATTCACAAGTTATTGACACACTAGCATATGACTTCCAGAAATGTATCTATCTTCCCAGTGGCTATAGTTACATCCCTAAAGTCTTATGTAATGTCATGTCTGTCTCTTGCAATGTGTGCTCACAATGACTTTCATATTATACAAAGTAGTACAATATAGTTCACATAAAAGAATATTAAACTCTCTAAATTAATAGTTACATAACATTGGACAAGATATCCTCATTTCTTTGGGCTTTAGTTTTTCTATTTATTAAAACATTGTGCTTAGCTTTATGACATATATTCAAGAAAAAGGATGTTTTGTTTCTGTTTTTATTATTTGTTTTGTTTTATTTAAATTACATGGATAACAATCTTTGTACTTTGGGAACAGAGTTTAAACAATAAATTGTCTAGGGTAATTTATCCCGTTTTATTAAGAAATAACGCTAAGTTTCATTTGTAAGTTAATTTATTTGTTGATTGTGTAATATGTTCTCTGATGAATGGTTTTGTTTACAGTATTTATCAAGTTTTCTGTTTTAGTGTATTAAAACATTCCAAATTTGAAAACTATTCAAACCAATGCTGTACTTTTCTGTGTGTTGCCTTATAAAATGTGTACTGCTAATATTGCTCATTTTTTCCTGTAATTCCTCTGAAGATAATTTTAAAATATAAGCCATTTATTTCTTAATTTATTAAACAATCTCTATTTCATGTTTATTGACTCTCTTGACAGAGTCTGTTACTGGTTCTATTCCTATCTTCCAGACAAGGAAACCAAGGATCTTGAAGTTTCTTCATTTCCCTATAGACATAATTAGTAGGTGTCAAAGTCACTGTTTAAGTTCAGGAGATTCTTCTTGCCAATGCCCACCCCTAATCAATGTCTAGTCACCAAAACAATTTGGCATAACTTGGAGAAATTATATTTTTTCAACTTAAAACTTACATTAATTACTGTTGGAAGCACAGTTGAGTCTATTCATTTGTGTTAGACACATCAAATTTATTAACTATTTGCTTTAATTCAGAGACATGCTAAGCAATTAAACATACTAAATTAAATTGCCTTATCAAAACAGTAACTATGTTCTTCTTAAGAAATGTGTGGGATAAGATTATAACTCAACATATTTTTTAAAATGGTGTTTCTTAAAATGTACCCCATGAAACACAAAAGTTATTAAAGAACATATGTAGTGCTCTGGGATCAAATATCTGGCTATTTCTATCTCTTAATCGAATTCTGTAATGTAAAAAACAAATTATTTTTTAATTAACTTTTAAAGTTTTTCAACAGACAAATCTAATCCCATATGCCATAATTTGTTTCATTAGAAGACTTCTATTAGACAGTATCCTTATTCTTCTCATGCTGAACAATATATCTGGGGAAATGTTAATCCACAAAATTCTACATCTCAGTGGGGGATACTTGGTCTGTGAATTGTTTTGATATGTTAAATTTCCCAGTTTAGTTCCCGCTTTCTGACCCATCTTATAACTAGTAGCTGTGGTGACAATAAGGAGCCTTGTGATACACATCCATAAGGTATCATTTGCTGATGGCTGTGCTCCAGCAGGTGTACAAACACACTAATTCTGTTCAAGCATAGTACACACACCATTGCTTTAAGAGAGCATATTGCACACTTGCAAATAGACAAAGAGACATTCATAGGAAAAGGTGTTGAGAATGAAAGACCAGTGAAAATATGTCTGATATTCAATGAACTGAAATGCAGCATATACTGCTGTTCCACACAAACAAAAAGTTGTCACTACTCAAAAGCATGACAATGTTTTCTGGAAAATAATGATCAGGCAAGGACTTGGGCAAACAAGAATTTCAATAAATACATGTTCAGTGTAAGAATAGAAGAAATAAAATGCTATGAACCTCATATACACTACTGCCTGACTAGTCATAAAGTCTAGAAATAATGGTTCTGTCTTTATATTTACTGTTTGAGACAATCTATTAATGTTTCAGTACTACCTATTTGTGGAGTTTCTATCATTGTCAACAATAGCATCTTATTACTGAAAGACATTTATAAATAAAGCCTGATAGAAAACTTTAGATTCTTGGTTTTAAATATATTTCCTTTGTCAAATATTTTCATGAAACCCCATACATCTGTCACACATATATGTTTTTCACATTCAAAAAAATTGTGCTAATAATTCATAGGACTGGAATTCTTCTTGGAAACCAATCTCTGATTTAAAGGGAGCTAGTTATTATTTATTTAAATGCCTCTTTCCCTAGATATTATACTATAGGTAATAGTATGCCTACTATTTCCTATTCCTGTCTCCTTTTGTTCTACCCCACTCACTCTTTGCTAATCCTTTCCCTCTCACAATACCATCATTCTGTTTTATTTTACTTTTGTTTTTATTAAGAAATTTTTTACATTTTACATACCAACCACAGATCTCCCTCTCTTCCCTCCTCCCACTCCCCCCCACACACACACTTCTCCTCCACCCTTGCTGCCAGTCCCTCCTCCACAAAGTTAAAGCCTCCCATGGGGAGTCAGCAAAACCTGGTACATTCAGTTGAGGCAGGTCCAAGCTCCTCCCCCACTCTGCCCAGCATCAAGGCTGTGCAAGGTGTCCCACCATAGGTAATGGCCTTAAAGGAAATAAGTATGGTGGTTTCTCAGAAAACTGGAAATCAGTCTATCTCAAGACCCAATGATACCACTCTTGATCATATACTCAAGGAATGCTCAATCATACCACAAGGACATTTCTCAACTATTTCATTGCAACATTATTTGTAATAGCCAGAACCTGGGAACAACCTAGGTGCCCCACAACTGAAGAATGGCTGAAGAAAATATGGCACATATACACAAAAGAGTACTACTCAGGAGTAAAAAAAAAAAAAAATGGCATCATGAATTTGCAGGCAAATAGATGGAACTGGAAAATACCATCCTGAGTGAGGTAACCCAGGCTCAAAAAGTCAGACATGGTATGTACTTATTCATAAGTGGATATAAGCTGTAAAGTAAAGGATAGCCAGACTGCAACCCACAGCTCCAGAGAAGCTAACTAACAAGGATGACATTTTTTCCTTTAAAAAAAGAAGTTTTAAAATATTTGTTATAAGCATGACTTTTATTGAATGTTGATTTTGACATATTTACTTGTGGCATTATGTCCTACTTCAGCATCCCTATGGTTGAGCTCATAAGGCAAATAAATGATGTGCCACCCTCTCTGCAACCACATGCCTTTCTACCCTTCCAAAGCCTGGTTAGATTTTTCCATAGGAGACACCTTAGTATCATATAGAAGTTGCTGTGCTTCTTCGTGGACAGTGACAATTTCAGAAATTAAATCTTGCATTGAAACCTTACCCACACAAATTAGTCATCTACAGGAGAAGACTCAATTGAATGTCCATCTCACCCATTTAGGAGACAGAAACACTAACCTCCACTTCCTATAAACAGGTTCAGTCACTGTTAACAGTGTTTCATAAAATTTGTAAGCATGGACTTTATATTAGTCCTAATCCCCCTAAAATTTTAAAACATTCCATTATGTTTCTTTGTATGTAACTTAACTTTCTCTTAATCCTTTCTCCTGCCTTTGCTCTGTATATCCTTAAATTAACCTTTTGCATTCCTCTAATGCACCTAGACTATGAGAAACACACTCTATGAACAATACATATTTCTTGAGTTCATGCTGCATATATTTTTCAGTCATGGATTTTCAGTGGGGTCAATATGCTCTCTACGGTACTTCAGTGTAAATCAGTCCTTTCTGTATATACTAAAAAATGGAGAATCAAACTTTATATGTGCATATATTTATAAAATATCTACAGTGTTGGTCAGCATTCTTTAAGTTAGGAATACACTGGAACCCATCACATAGCTATCTTCATATTTCAAGCTCTATCATTGTATTTGGTGAAAACAGTGTTAATATAAATTACTTACTCCCAAACAGACTTCTTTCTTTTTTTTATTAGTTTAATTCTAATTATCAGAGAAACTTTATTTTAATGGGGACTGCTGTCTCAGCTTAAAAGCATATACTATTAATAATTGAGCACCATTTGGGAGATGGTTTGGCTTATAAAGCACCTACAGTACAATCTTGATGATTTGGGTTTAGATCCCCAGAATCAGTGTAAAAAGCCAGGCATGGTAGCACAAGATTGTAACACCAATGCTGGATTTAGGCCAAGAAACAGGTGGATCCTTGAAGTTCCCTGAACAGCAAATCTAGATATTCAGGCTCTTGTGGGATCACTAGGCCAATGCCATTTATTTGTTATTATTAAAATAATAACATTTGAATGTTAATGAAATAATTCACATCTTCCCAACCACTAAAATGTAGATCTAACTAAGCCAGTTTCTTAGTATGTTGTCATGTTAAAATGACTAGATCTAAGTATCTGTAATTTGGGACTAATTACTATCAGAGTGCATAAAACCTGACACCTATATTTGTTCAGATATTATTTCTACTTGGTTTTTACTTCATTCTTTTTCACCTTGAAAATTGATAGAACATTCCTTAAATGAATTTCTAACTCTGGCCCTTTTAAATGTAGTATTGTATTCCTGTTTTCATTTTAATCCTTCTCTAGTATTACTTATCTTCCTTTGAACTCAATTTTGGAAGTGTTTGAGGTAACTATAATTTATCACTTTAAGGCCCTTGTGATATGACATAGTCTGAGTGATAATCTATTATTCTCTGTTCTTTGAATGGATTCTGTAGGACAGTTGTAAAAATCTGTCTCATCTGTGAGTAATTACGATATTACTGGCTTTACTGAAGATTGATTTATTCTCAGTCAGCATTGAAACACTACTATGGAAAGCAAAAGAAAAATGAAATGTGGTTAAGGCACTCATTTTTGTATTGGAAGTCAGACCCTCTTAATTCCAACTCTTCTGTTTCTAGGATTAAATAGTAAAATCCCAATTATATTCTTTTCAACAATTATTAATTTTTGAGTTATAATATAGGACTCATAGTTCTTTAATGGCTCTTAATTTTTCTCTGTTTAAATAAGGCATAGCACACAGGATAAAGTGATCCTCTGAGCTCTCTGATCTCTTCTTTATCTGATAATGTTCCTATTTGCTGCTTTTATACCCTAGAATATTATTTCTACCTCTTCCCTTTACTTTCTCAGTTACTTTTACTTGTTCCTCAAAGGCCAGTTAATTTATTGGTTCAAACTAGTACACTGTTACAATCTTAGAGCTAGTTTTCTCTAAACTTCTTTAGTATGCTGTTTTACAGATTGAAATTATTGTGGCATAAGCATTAGTAGCTTCCTGCTTTGTTTGTTTCCTGAAGAGCCTTCATGATCTTGAAAGCTGTAGATGATGCATGGGTTCTATTTATGATACTACCCCTCCCTCACTTTGGACTAGATAGACATGAATTATATCAAGAAATGAAATAATCTGCCTAAACACTCATAGATGAAGAGCTCTGAAGCAGTACCTTTTCTTTCCACGAATCTGACTTTGTCATTACCCAGGCAAAGAATGTCAATACAAAAATGTCCTAAGAAATTCAAGTCTTGGGTGGACTATGAGGGCATATAATTCTCCCCACCCCACCCCCACACACAAATTCTAGAATATTTTGCATCAAATATTATTTATGTTACCACCAGTAAATAGAATTTTGATCTAACTCCAACCAATTTCTTATGTATAAAACCTCTTACTGAGCCCAAATCTCAGCTCTTTCCCACTATCTTTGGAAGCATTCTTATTGTTTTGCACAGGTACTCTTAATATGAGCTGGTGGTAACCAGTAGTTTCAGATTGCTATGCCAATGATTATTTGAATTTTAATGAATTAAACATCACTTTTCTTGTTTTATAATGTTCATCGAGTAAGATTTTTACTTTTTCACACTGCAGCATGCTAAAACCATAAAGGTGTTAAAAAATTCCTAGTATAAATTAAACCCTTAATTTTTAAATTTGTAAGCAAATTCCAGTTTTTGTTCATATGTATATGTGACCAAATGGTGAGATACATGTATATATATATATGTATACATGTATCTCACCAGTTTTTTTTTTGTTGGCAAAACTCCAATAATGGCCAAAAATTAATAGTAGAGAGATGAAATTTAGTAAATGTCCACTGTTTGTCAGTTGGCTTTATTCTGAACACAAGTTATCCTCTGTTGCTTGTTTTTTAAGGCTTCTGCTTATTTAAAGTAATCTTGTAAATCACTTCACAGTCTTTTCCAGTAGTACTTCCAATTGGGGTTAAATGGTTAATATGCATTTAAAATGTAATCAAGCCCAACACTGATTCATTATCTGGCTCAGTGGTTCTTTGGTTGCTTCAATCATTACCCACCAGAAAGCATCATCGCAAATCCAGGCTTGTTTGTCAAAAGAACAAACCACTAAACAAAGGGAAACCCACATCGGCGGGGTAGCTTTAAACCAGAATTATTCTTCCTCATTATGCACCTACCTTTAGAAAGCAACCACCAGAAAGCACCACTGTTTGCTGTGTGGACTTGCTTGCATTTCTTTATCCCTATGTCTGTCAGTCTGGATGTATCTGTCAGTTGTGACTAGTATACATAGGACAAGAAAAAAATTCATAGGATGCTCTTACTTCTGAAGGAGATAGAGAAATCCATGGAAGTGATAGGCTTCAATTGGTCTATTAATAAACATGAACATATCTAATTTTCTGATGCAGTTTTATTTTATCTTGCATCTTCTTTTCCCAAAATGATGTTTTCATTATTTGAGAATTTCACATAATGCATCTTGTTCACACTTACTTCCCATTCCTCCCAAATTTACCCTCCTACTCTTTTGACTCCCCACCTCCAAAGAAAAGAAAAAGAAGAAAAGGCAAAAAATACATCAAGCCCAATATGTGTTGTCCATGTATTCATTGGAGTGTGGTCAAACTCCGAATGGCCAGCCACTTGATGAAAACTGCATCCTTCTCCACCCCAACCCCAACAGAAGCCATTTACCCTAAGAACTACATTTCCTATGCCAATGCATTCAAGACTACTTCCTACTTTCTCTTTTAGCAGGTTCAGAGTAGCTGGATTTATGTTGAGGTCCTTGATCCACTAGGACTTAAGTTTTGTGCACGGTGACAGATATGGATCTATTTGTAGCCTTCTACACGTTGATATTCAGTTATGCCAGCACCATTTGTTGAAGATGCTTTCTTTTTTCCATTGTACACTTTTGGCTTCTTTGTCAAAAATTATATGTTCATAGGTGTGTGGGTTAATGTCAGGGTCTTCAATTCGATTCCATTGGTCCACATGTCAGTTTTTATGCCAATACCAAGCTGTTTTTATTACTGTAGCTCTATTGTAGAACTTGAAGTCAGAGATCGTGATGCCTCCAGAGGTTGTTTTAGTGTACAGGATTCTTTTGGCTATCCTGGGTTTTTTGTTTTTCCATATCAAGTTGAGTATTATTCTTTCCTGGTCTATGAAGAATTGTGTTGTTATTTTGATGGGGATTGCATTGAATCTGTAGATTGCTTTTGGTAAAATTGCCATTTTTACTATGTTGGTCCTGCCTATCCATGAGCATGGGAGATCTTTCCATTTTCTGACATCTTCAATTTCTTTTTTCAGGCACTTAAAGTTCTTATCATATAGGTCTTTCACTTGCTTGGTTAGCATTACCCCAACATAAACAACCTGGATATGAGTGGGAGCAATGAAGGGCGAGAGTCGAGGGAAAGAGAGTGGGAGATCCCAGCTGGATCAAGAGCAGAGAGGGAGAAAAAGGAATAGGAGACCATGGTAAATGAAGACCACATGAGAAAAGGAAGAAACAAAGTGCTAAAGAGGCCCACAGAAATCCGCAAAGATACCCCCACAAAAGACTGCTGACAATGGTCGAGAGACAGCCGGGACTGACCTACTCTGGTGATGGGGTGGCCAAACACCCTAATAGTTGTGCCAGAAACCCCATCCAAGGACTGAGGAATCTGGATGCAGACATCCACGGCTAGGCCCTGGGTGGAGCGCCAGGAGTCTAATTAGCGAGAAAGAGGAGGGTTTATATGAGCGAAAATTGTTGAAACCAAGGTTGGATAAAGCACAGGGACAAACAGCCAAACGAATGGAAACACATGAGCTATGAACAAAGGCTGAGGGCCCCCCGACTGGATCAGGCCCTCTGAATAGGTGAGACAGTTGATTGGCTTGATCTGTTTGGGAGGCATCTAGGCAGTGGTACCAGGTCCTGTGCTCATTGCATGAGTTAGCTGTTTGAAACCTGGGACTTATGCAGGGATGCTTGGCTCAATCTGGGAGGAGGGGACTGGACCTGCCTGCACTGAGTCTACCAGGTTGATCTCAGTCCTTGGGGGAGGCTTTGCCCCAGAGAAGGTGGGAATTGGTGGTGGGCTGGGGGGAATGGAAGGAGGGCAGGAAGGGGGAGAACAAGGGAATCTGTGGCTGTTATGTAGAACTGAATGGTATTGTAAAATAAAATAAAAGGGAAAAAAAGAGCTATATTTCAACATTCCTATCACCCCTTTTAAGAGTATTCTTCAATGTCTTTCTGTCTAGACTGATTTTGGGGGGAATTGGAGGAATAGGGGTTGTCATGGAAGCCTTCTATGTCTGTCTTTCTCAACTGAGTCTTTAGTCATCCATACTAATGCAGAGAAGGTACTTTGACCTTGAGGGTAGGAGAGAACATGCATCATGGACTCCGATGTGGTTTCTGGTGCTAGTACTGACCACAGACAACCACATGGCCTCCAATCGAATCTTCACTTCCAAGTTTGAATGTGGCAGCTCATGCTTGACTTTTCCTCCTGTATACTTTTTCTCTACAGACTATTGTGGAGACTTTGACCTAAATCTGGTGCCTTAGATCCACCTAGTCTATGTGACCTGTACAGGTTCTCAGTTTAGCCATATACTGGAGAAGGAAATCACACTTATATAAGTGATATGACAGAGAAAGGAGATGTAGTATTATGGTACTACATTTTCTCTTCATTTCTCAATCTGCATCCTAATAGGTAAAAATTATTCAAACTTTTACACCTTCATATATAATATGATATTCAAAATAATTTAAAGAAAACAGTTGAAATGGATGCCTCAATTTTGCATCCCATTTTGCCCGTGCCAAGGTTTCCAACTAGTTACAAACAAAGGACCCAAAGAGCTTTGTTATTAAGGCATCTTCCAGAGAGATGGATTGTTCTAATGTGGTAACCCCAGACTCCGGTAGGAAATGAACACTCTCAAAGTGTTTATGTTCCTTCTTCTGTATCAAATATAGAGACTGATTCTCATTGATTCCTTTTCCCATGACATTTATATTAAGACTATTTACATGTATTCTCTTGACATATTTCTATGATATAACTTTAGAGTTTGGGCAAAATTTTCTTACAGGCCCAAATATTAAACTCATTTAGAAATGAAAATCTAATACAAATAAATATTAGTACAATGTAACACATCCTAACACTCTATAAAATTTTCTTTTTTGACTGTCATAACAATGTATCTAAAAGAGTCAATATATTTCATATTCTATTTCCATCTATTTATCAGCCAAATTACTATATGTGGTTCACTCAGTCATAGTTTATAAATCAGGAATCAGAATCCCTATATAATGTATAACTTCTAGAATTTCGAGCAGAAAACATAACAGGAATTTGATTGGGGTTTATAGAGCTCTAAGTATTACTAAAGCCCCGAAGGCATTGTTAAAATGTGGAATATTTGTGTTCAAGTTCAACATCTGTATGCGTGCCCAGTTTTTTATTCAGTGTGCTTAAAAATGTGATACCCAAAGTTTTCAAATAAAACCACTTATGAATTCATCTGAAATTGCTAAATGTCTCACAAAACAAGATTGGAAAATCATTAATATGCTGAGTATATTCACTTTTTGCCTTTAAGGAATTCAGTCTATATTTAAAGGCTGAATAATTTATTATAGCTTTGCTGTTTGGAACCAGAAAGTTAAAAAGTAAATCAGATCCATAAGCTGCTTTTAGTTAGCTGTGGCAATATCTAGGAATGGAGTGAGCTTTTCACAATTAAGTATTCCCTGAATGGCAGATAAGAGGACTGATCTAGTGTTGAATGAACAAAATTTTCATTTAGGTGAACACTAAGTTTTGAATAAATAGTTTGCAAATGCACATGTGTTCCTTGAATAGTTTTCTGTAAGTTAGATAAATGACAAGTCTTTCACTTCTAAGAACATATTATAAAATTTTCTCAATTAAATGATATTTAGAAACCTGAGACCAAACAAAATCTATACTGTTTTGCCTATACCTTCCCCTGCAAAAAGAACTCACTGGATGTACATGTGTAATCTTAGTGTAATTTAAGGGCTAACACTGTGCACAGAAAGGCAAACAAAGCATGGTAAAGATCAAAAAATATCTTTGCTTTCATTTACAGAATGACCTAGCTTCCAATCATACTGATGCTATCAAAGGTTTATTTCTTATTGATGCCAAGGATACTGTGGGTAAAGTTACTTCTTGGAGTTACTGTACCCCTTGTAGGCATGTACTATTTACTCTCATGCTGGCCATATAGTCAGCCAGCTATTCCCTGTATAATGTGTTTTCTCAAGTCATTCTAAGAAGGATAGAGAAATTTGAGGTTCCCTATGACTAGATTTAAAAATATAGTGAAAAATAAACTTCTTAACTATCTATACTTAGAATACAGATGTTATAATAGCATGAGCACTTAGAATATCACTGTTCTCAACTAAAACAAAAAAGTCTGACATTTTCTATTGAACTTCTTTTTTTTTAAATCACTTTTAGGTATTGTAGTGTCAGCTTATAGCATACCCTAATCTGCTGTGGGATGTTCTGTATGTTGTGAATATGTGTTGCTCTGATTGTTTGATAAATAAAAAGCTGACTGGCCAGTATCCAGGCAGGAAGTATAGGCAGAATAAGCAGGCAAGGAGATTTCTGGGAAGAGGAAGGCTGAGTCACAACACACAAGCCTGCCTGCCTTCCAGGGAGCAACATATAATGGCACACAGGTAAAGCCATGGAAAATGTGGTGACATATAGATTAATAGAAATGGGCTGAGTTTAAGTGTAAGAGCTCGTCAGTGGTAGGCCTGAGCTAATGGCTGAGTAGTTTTAATTAATATAAGCCTCTGTGTGTTTACTTGGGTCTGAGAGCCTGTGGACCAGGCCAAATACAGGAAAACCTTCAGCTACAAATGGCGTCAAAACGTGGGGCAAGAGTTTCCACCTAAAACCTGAGAAAGCTTTTTAAAAAATAAATAAATAAAACCTAGTTGTGTCTCTCAGACCAGCTTCAGCCTGCTGCCAGCTTGAGCTACTCTATGGCTGGTTTGTGGCATGCAGGCTTGACACAGAGCTGTCTCCAAACCACACAGTACTCAACTTAGCTTTTTTTTAGTACCAAAAAAAAAAAAAAAAAGGAAGGAAAGGATTTGGGGCTACACGTTGCTGGATGGAAGCATAGACCCACTGCTTTCCAGAGTCAGCAGAGAGCATGGTTTCCCTGGAGTGGCAGTAAAAATAATTCTGCCATGTTGGGAAGCTGAGGTGGGCAGAGTCAGCTGCTTTTTGTACTAGCCACACAATGTAACAATTTAATATGAAAAATAAGCCATATAAAGATGGATATTACATAGAGAATCTGGATTGTATTGTCTTTGGGTTTTTCAAGTGCAGACAGACATTTGATTGTAAAGGCTGCTCAGTTAAACCAATATGCATATTTTAAAGTTACCTTGACTTCAAAATTTGGACCTAAGGATATATTGCTTTGGAAAGGAGGGCCTGCTTTTGTTTCCACAGGAAGCAAGATGGTATGGATTTGTTCCAGATTAAGATACATCAGGTTTAACCAGCCAAAACCCCCTGAAAAATCTCTCCAGTGACACCATAGCCCAGATCATTCAACATCCAAAATCAACTTCAAGGCAACTAGCTCAGAAAATACAGCCTCACAGACTACTCCAGTGAAGACTTGACCATAATCCTGTCTAAACTGTGCTTTTATTGCCTTCCTGTTCTGCTTTCTCATTGGCTTTAAGCCCAGCCACATGACTTCCTCGTCACTGCCTGTCTATACAGACCTCCTATTGTCTATGGTTGGTACTGGGATTAAAGATGTGTGTCACAATTGGCTGTGTCCTTGACCACACAGAGACTCTACATACCATGTTATAGGATTAAGGGCGTGTGCTACCACCAACTAACTTCTGTTTTATGGCTCGCTATGACCTCTGATCTATAGGCAAACTTTATTTATTAACATACAAATCAAATATCACATTTCAGCACAAATAAAGTATCACCACAGGAACCCAGAGGCAGGAGCTCATACAGAGGCCATGGAGGAGTGTTGCTTACTGCCTTGCTTCTCATGGCTTGCTCAGCCTGCTTTCTTAAAAAAAAAAAAAAAAAAAAAAAAAAAAAAAAAAAAAAACTCAGGGGCACCAGCCTAAGAGTAGCACCACTCACATTTTCAGTTATTAAAAAAATGTCCAAAATGCTTGCCTACAGCCTGATCTTACTAAGGCATTTTCTCAATTGATATTCACTCCTTTCAGATGACTAGAGCTTTTGTAAAGTTGACCTTAAACCTAGTCAACAAACTTCCTAAAAGTTTCATCTTTTCCTTGAAAAATGCCACCAACTTGGGACCAAGTACTGAAATACATGAGATTATGTGAGATGTTTCTTCTTCAAACCACAACATATTGAGCCTGTTCTCCATTGGCTCATGATCATCTCATTATATATTAATTATATTTTATATATTGTATCATACTTAGGCAGAGGGCCCATATCTCTGTAATCTCCCAAATCTTGGACTCTCTAGTACATCCCATGTCTCATATAATGTTCTGCACAGCCTCACATAATGTCTTCTTGGGCCTTCTACCGGAGTCTCTGTCCCTGCCTTATTTCTCTCTGACTTATTTTCTTCTCTGAAATCATCCAGAAAGTATTCATATCCCCTTCAGTCTTGGATCTTTCATATTTCCAAAATGAGTACTATATGGATGGTAATTTCACCTTCGGCTCTCTGCTTCCATTTGCCCTGGCTCCCTGTACCACAGTTGCAGCTGCCTCTGTATCTGAACTTGGTGATAACCTTCGCTAGGCAGTTACTTTCCTAGAGCAGGAAACCTCTCAGGATTTCTTGATTCTCCAGTTGGAGGCTAAGCTATGTCTTGCCTTTTCCTCACAAGGCCTTTCCTCTTTCTCTACTGTGGAACCAGAGGTTTCTCTTCCTTGGCACTAATCTCTTTAACAAATTCAGGCCCATTGTAAGCACATGAGCACAACCTTAAACTTCCTAGTACGTTCTTCCTCTCCAAATTCCATAGACATTATCTACTAATGCACTTTTTTTTCTGTTTGTTTTGGTAGACTTATATAATAGTAATGAGAAATAACCATGTGTAGATGTAACCAACTGTCTTATTAAATAAGAAACACAGAAACAATGTAAAAGAGAAAGCCAAGAGGTCAGAGCTCAGAGCTAAAATCTCACCCTTCCTGCTCTGTGTCCCAGCTTTGCAAAAGAGAGCTATTTCCTGTGCATAAGTCGTTTTTCCAGTTATTTTGCTTTCTCATTGGTTGTAAACCCAAACACCTGACTGTCTCATCACTGTCTGAATGTACAGCCCCCTAGGTCTTAAAGGCATATGTCTCTAATGCTGGCTGTATCCCTGAACACACAGAGATCTATGGGATTAAAGGCGTGTGCCACCACCACCACACTCTGTCTATGGCTCTAATAGCTCTGACCCCAGGGCAACTTTATTTATTAACATACAATCAAAATCACATTTCAGTGCAATTAGATTACCACCACATTTCCCCTTTTCTATTTTAATAAAAAGAAAAAAAGCAAAAGGTTATAACTAACAAAAGAAAAACTATATACAAAAGTACAATAACTATATACAATATATACAAGTAATAAATACCTAAACAGGTATTTGACAAATCAGAGAAAATAATTCCATCATCTATCCTATTTTGGTAATTCCAAGATGTATCTAATGTACTTTCTATCCTAATTAATTTTCAACTATAACTAACTAATCTTCAACCATAACTAACTAATCTTCAACTCCCTCAGAGACCCAAGAAGGGAATAATATTAGCTAACAAAAATAAAAACAGGAAGTGCATGCAAGCAACTTCCAAAAATTTTGTGAGTTGACAGAAATAGCCAGCTGCCTGGGCAGTCACCTGAGGTTTCTCCACAGTGTTGGGGCATCATCTTCAGCCTATAGGCTTAATGTATCTGACAGACTCATTTGTGATGTAGGATGTACACAAGGTCAACAGTTCAACCTCACATTAGGTGAGAGCAGTCCACGTACCAGAAACACCTGAATTCCACTAGTGTCCTGTCATGATTCAGGATTTTAAATTCTGGAAATTGTTGACAGTTTTTGAATTCAGCTGTCCATTCTTCTTGGCTGTGTATATATGGCTTCATCTCAGCATCCCCTTCTTCTCCACATCCCTCTATTAAATGCCAGTCTACTATCAAGAGGTGTGAGTTTTCAGCTGCTGTTCCATTGCACAACAGAAGCCATCGGCCCTCTGTCTGTTAAGCTGCCTTCGAAGAAAAGGGCACCGTACCGTTTCCGCATGCGAAGGCCACTTCAGGGATGGGGCCATATTGTCCTGGCCTCAGAAGATGCCTTTTGATAAAGCCATAACCACACTTGTTTGTCAAGAATCAGTAGTCCTTTGTTTTGTGTTCTGTCTGTCTATTTTGTCCTGTTGATTTGAGAATTCTTTGTTGTCCAGTGGCTAACTTTTGCCACAATGAAAGTTGACTCCATATGCAGTTTCTTCAATGCCCATATTTTCTCTGAAGTAGATTGGTACTGCCAGGAGCTGACATGTCTCAAAAAAGAAAAATTTTCTAAGTTATTAAAACATTTTAAATGCCATATTCTGTAGATCTCTGAAGGGTTTGAAGATGACCTGTCTGAAACGTCTCTGCTCAATTTTTAAAACATATCTAATATGACTACAAGTTCTATTGTAATGTCTAACTAATAACTTTCATTTCTTTATATCCTAATAGTTGGTAATAATAATTCAAGGATCAGAAAATTGCATTACATTGTTAAATGAATGGTATAAATACAATTAGAAATATACATATAGCATTTTCTAACAATATCAGTTTCAAATTTGTATACAATATAAAACAATCCAATCCAATGTAAAGTGCTTAAAACTAGAAAACTAGTAATTGTCTTTTTCTTTCTTTCTTTCTTTCTTTCTTTCTTTCTTTCTTTCTTTCTTTCTTTCTTTCTTTCTTTCTTTCTTTCTTTCTTTCTTTCTTTTTATAAGAACCTTAAATCTAATGTCCTTTGCTTAGCCTTTTTCCTAACCCTTGACAATAACTTGTAACCAAGCCCCCTAAACACTGAAAATTATCCCAGACCCAAAACCCATTAAAAAGACCAAAAAACCACCCGCCCTACACCACCTCTTTGGGAATGTGGGCATCGTTTTCTTAAAATTGCTTCCTGCTGGGTATGGGGGAAGTTTTCTTTATCCCGAAAGAAAAATTTTAGGTTAATTGTCAAATTCTAGGAAAGGTAACTATATCCTTTGTAGCAGGAATCTTAAAAGTTCTTATTAATAAAATCAAACCCGGAGCCAGGTATTGGGGTCAATACTGGTTGATCAGAGAGACAGAACAAACCACAGCTATCTCACCTTGCCAATTCCTCAGCTGGTCCTGTTTCCTCAGACTGGAAGCTTCTGTGTCCTCACCCCAATGGCTCTCAGCTGAACTGCTGCTGGAAAGCCTGAAGCTTAACCAGCCACATGCTTAACCAGCCAAAATCTTAACCAGCCAAAAGCCTCTAGTTTCTGGTCCTCACGCCTTATATATCTTTCTACTTTCTACCACCACTCCCTGGGATTAAAGGCTGGCTTTCTGGGATTAAAGGTGTGTGTCACCATGCTTGGCTGTTTCCAATGTGGCCTTGAACTCACAGAGATCCAGAGGGATTTCTATCTCTGGAATGCTAGGATTAAAGGCATGTGCTATCACTGACTAACTAGTGGCTTGTCTGTTCTCTGACCCCAGGTAAGTTTATTAAGGTACACAATATTTTGGTGACACAATACCACCACAATCCTTCATTATCCAGTCTGTGTATAATGCCAAAGTTCAGGGTTTATCTCAAGTCCTTATTCAAGTTGTCTTTGTGACTGGATCATCTCAGCTAGTCATCTCAAAATTGCTCTGAGCACCTTGTAGTTCAAAGCTGATCTGTGGATGATGTTTGTCAGCTTAATGATATTACTATTGTCCACGTGGAATTGTTGTTGTGGGGCCCCATCTTCTTCCTGAAGACTTCAGTTGATGTTAGGCCTGGCCGTGATTTCCTGCAGAAAACTGATGAGACTGGAACACAAAAACATATATATGCAGCTAGCCTTTTTTCTAGAATTAGTTAGTACTCTATATGACCATTCATATCTTAACAAAGTTTAAAATGTATATATATATATTAATCTTGTAAATTTTGATATAAAATTTATACTTTAAGAAAAGTTTAAAGAATCAGAATAGAATCAAAGAGTTGAGATTAGTTATAGAATAGTCCCTTAATTGATTTTGCTTTTGTCCTGTACCATAGCAGAAGATGGCTCTTTTATTCTGGCATGATACAGGGAGTTTGCATTTTCCTTTTAAAAACATGCTTGAGTTTAAAGAAGGAGAGAGCCATTCTCCAACTCCAAAGTCAGCTTTAAATTTTAATTGAACTGGGACTATTATAAGACCAATAGTGTTAAATCTTTAGAGAAAAGCAGAAACAAACATTTAGGAAGACATAAAATTTTTTAGATTGTATATACCCATACGCCATTTCACTCTGTTTCTTGGGATAGATGATTTGTCCCTTTTCTTCAGTTGTCTCATTTGTCCAGTGTTCTTCAGATTCCTTTACCTTCATTCTCCTAAAAGACAAACACAAAAAGTTTTCCCCAAGACTAATTTTGGGGATGTTTCCTTTTGGCAAGTTATTATCTGATTAAATGAAAAGGCATGTGTTACTGGTACAAGTTAGTTTAAATTGGATGTTCATGCTGGTTGATGAACTATCACCTCCTTTTAATTAGAGGTCTTTCTTGTTCAAATCGAACCTTTATCAATTTTGATGGTATCCACAGCTTATCTTCTCCTGTAGAAACAAAAGCAAAACCTCGTCCCCAATGTAATACATACCCTAGTTTCCATTTTGAGGTCATCACATTCTTAAAGTATATAGGCTGATTTAATTCTGCAGTTTTTTCTATTACCCAATGTCTCTCTGTAACTGTTGTTCCTTTCTCATTGGCACTCAGAAAATTCAAAGTTAGAAGAGCATTATGCAGTCTATTTCTGGGAGTTTTTGTTACCCATTTCTGTTTATTTAGAATATCCTTTAGAGTTCTGTTTGATCTTTCTATAACTGCTTGACCTGTAGGATTATGTGGTATGCCTGTAATATGCTTTATATTGTAATAAGCAAAAAACTGTTTCATTTTAACAGAGACATATGATGGAGCATTGTCAGTTTTGATTTGTGCAGGTATACCCATGATGGCCATAACTTCTAGCAAATGAGTGATTACAGAATCAGCTTTTTCAGAACTCAAAGCAGTTGCCCATTGAAATCCTGAATAAGTATTGCTGGTGTGGTGTGCATATTTCAGTTTTCCAAATTCTGCAAAGTGAAACACGTCCATCTGCCAGATTTCATTTCTCTGAGTACCCTTTGGTTTACATCCTGCTGGTAATGGCGTTTGATTGTAGAAGGAACAAGTAGGACATTTCTTTACTATTTCTTTGGCTTGTTGCCAGGTTATGGAAAAATCCTTTTTTAAACCTTTACTATTGACGTGTTTTTTTATGAAATTCTGAGGCCTCCAGCACATTTCCTATCAATAATTTATCAATGTCATCATTGCCTTGTGCTAGAGGGCCTGGCAGACCAGTATGGGATCGAATGTGAGTTATATATAAAAGATGATTCCTTTTCCTGATTGTATCTTGTAATTGAATAAATAGTGAAGTTAATTCTGAAGCATCAGGGATAAATTCTGCAGTCTCAATATGTAACACCACTCTTTCAGCATACTAAGAGTCAGTTACTATGTTGAGAGGTTCTGAAAAATCCATTAATACCAACAGAATAGCATACAATTCTGATTTTTGAACTGAATTATACGGACTTTGAACCACTTTACTTAAATTTTCTGATTTGTAACCTGCCTTTCCTTCTTTGTTGGCATCTGTATAAAATGTACGAACTCCAGATATGGGTTTTTGCCGTAAAATTCGAGGCAAGATCCAATCAGCTCTCTTTATAAGATCAATTCTATTGCTTTTGGGATATTTGCTGTTAATTTCTCCCAAAAAAATTGCTGCAAGCTCTTTGCCAAGGTTTACTTTCTGTCCATAATTTTTCAATGTCCTCCTTAGTTAATGGTACGACAATTTCTGCTAGGTCTATGCCTGCTAATTGACGAAGTCTCAATTTTCCTTTGTAAATCAAGTCAGAGACTTTTTCCACATAAGTTTTTAATTTTTTATTTGGTTTATTTGGTAAAAATATCCATTCCAATAAATATCTTCCCTCTGCATTAATATTCCAGTAGGAGAACGCCTTGAAGGTAAAATAACCAAAATGCAGTCTAGCTTTGGATCAATACGATCCACGTGTCCTTCATGCACTTTCTTTTCTACCAAGGCCAACTCTTTCTCAGCTTCAGGTGATAATTCTCTTGGACTATTTAAGTCCTTGTCACCTTCTAAGGTTTTGAACAAATTAGTCAGTTCATCATTTTTTACCCCAACAATAGTTTGTAGATGAGAAATATCTCCAAATAATCTTTGAAAGTCATTAAGAGTCTGTAGTCTATTTCTCCAAATTTGCACCTTTTGGGGTCTAATTTTTTGTAGCTCTATTTTATATCCTAAATAATTAATAGAATCTCCTCTTTGTATCTTTTCAGGAGCAATTTGTAATCCCCAGCAAGGCAAAATTTTCTTTACTTCTTCAAACATTATTTCTAAAGTATCTGCATTTGAGTCAGCTAGTAAAATATCATCCATATAATGATAAATTATAGATTTAGGAAATTTTTTACGTATCACTTCCAATGTCTGTTGTACAAAGTATTGGCACAGATTTGGCCATTCAACATTCCCTGTGGGAGGACCCTCCATTGAAATCTTTTAACCGGTTTAGAATTATTATAAGTAGGCACTGTAAAAGCAAATCTTTCTCCGTCTTTTTCTTGTAAGTGTATTGAAAAAAAAACTGTCTTTTAAATCAATAACTATGAGAGGCCATCCTTTGGGTAACAGAGTAGGCAAAGGCATCCCAGATTGTAGAGAGCCCATTGGCTAAATTACTTTGTTAATTGCTCTAAGGTCTGTTACCATTCTCCATTTACCAGATTTCTTTTTAATAACAAATACAGGAGAATTCCAAGGGCTGGTTGATTCTTCAATATGCTGAGCATTTAACTGTTCTTCTACCAGCTCTTCTAAAGCCTGGAGTTTCTCTGTTGTTAAAGGCCATTGTTGGACCCATACAGGCTTGTCTGTTAACCATTTTAAAGGTAGAGCTGTTGGTGTCTTTGGAAGATCATCAGTTATTGTGCCCTGTTCTTGTATAATATGGATGGCTGGTGACCACTCATTAGAACAATATCTTCTAATATTTCTCTCAGTAACATGTGCTAGTTTATGATTTGTTTCTGAGATTGGAGGGATGTTAATCTGAGTATTCCATTGTTGCAACAAGTCCAACCCTACAGGTTCATAGTTATGTTAGCCACATATGGTTTTAATTTTCCTCTCTGTCCTTCTGGACCTATACATTTGAGCCATCTTGCACTCTGTTTCACCTGAGATAATGTCCCAATTCCTAACAGTTCAACGTTTACCTCCTGAAGAGGCCAAGTTGGATGCCAAAATTCTGGTGCAATTATGGTAACGTCCGCACCTGTGTCTACCAGACCAGACAACAAAACACCATTTATTTTTATCGTTAATTTTGGTCTTTGTTCATTAATAGAAGTTTGCCAAAAAATTTTCTTTATGTTTTCTCCTGAATTTTCTATTCTCTCTGTTTCATCATCCTGACCAGCATGATTTATTCCAATAGGCATTTGGTTATTTAATCGCTCAGAGCAGGGATTTCCTCTATGGCTGCAGGAAAGGTTTGAACTGGATTTGCAATGGGGGCCTGCGTGAGGCCCTTCTGGGAGTTTCCCGGAGACTGAGGCAAAGGATTACCCTGTCTGTCCTTTGTTGATCTACATTTGTTGGTCCAGTGTTTTCCCTTACCACACCTTCTGCATACTCCAGAAAGAAGGGAGTTGCCATTGTTCCTTGAAGAAACATTGTTTCTGGGAATGACCTGTCTACAGTCCCTTTTCAAATGTCCTTGCTTTCCACATCCAAAACATCTAACACTCCTCAAACCTTTTGAAATTACTTCTCCTACCCACGTATCATCATGCTCATCAGCCTCAACATTAATTGTTTCTCTAATCCAATCTTCCATAGGTGCAGATCTTGCCCTTAATGGCCTGATTATTCTTTTGCATGCTGCATTCGCATTCTCAAAGCCCAAAGATTCAATTATTGCCTTACCAGCTTCTGAATCCGAGACCATTCTCTTACTGCTGAAGCCAGTCTTTGTAAAAAATCTGTAAAAGACTCTTTTGGGCCTTGCATCACCTTTGTAAATGACTCAGATTTTTTTCCTGGTTCCTCAACTCTGTCCCATACATTCAAGGCTGCCGTTCGACATAAAATTAGGGTTTGGACATCATATAAACATTGTGTTTGTACTGAAGCATATTGGCCTTCTCCAATAAGCTGATCCTGGCAAACTTGTATTCCTTTATCCCTCCATTGTTTTTCTATGTTTTTAGCCTCATCCTTAAACCAGGTCAGAAATTGAAGTCTCTGGCTGGGTTCCAGAACACCTTGTGCAAGGTCCCACCAGTCCTGTGGTACAATCCTATTATATGTTGACCAAGAGTTTAACATTTGCTTTACATATGGGGAATGCATGCCTTAAGGTACTATTGCCTCCTTAAACCTTTTTAAATCCAACATTTCAATTGGAGCCCAAATATTTTGTGTAGCCATTTGATCAGGCATCTGCTGTATGGTTACAGGATAAATTAAGGGTGACTGTGTGAAAACAGGCTTTCTTTCTATAACCTTATGATCCAAACTTGAAACAACTTCACTGTTAATTTCTTCTGTCTGAATTTTTACAGTTTTAACAAGTTCTTCTAAAGCTGTTATCCTGTCACTTAAATTGACTATCTTTTTAAATATTAAAATGAGGATTAGCATAGTGAAAAACTGCATAATTCCACTAATACTAATCTTCTCATATAGTCGTTCCATTGTCAGACTGCATAAAATTTCGAATAAAAACCAATTTTCTTCCAATGTACACATAAAACCCATTTTTTTTTAATGTGGAAAAAAATTCTCTTTTAGATAGTTTCCTTTAAAATATCTGATATGTTATGACTTACCAAATCTGCATAGAACAGTAGAAATCCGAGGGGATTTTCAAAAGAGCCACCTAGTGTCCCAGGTGTAAATCCAGAGAGAGAGAGAGAGAGAGAGAGAGAGAGAGAGAGAGAGAGAGAGAGAGGGGAAAGAGAGAACGCACAAGAAAGCGTAGCCGGCTAAAGCTTAAATCCAGCCATGTGTTCCCTCTTGTGCCGAGTCAAGGCTTGGGTCTGGCTTCCGTAAGCTCCGACCACATGTGTTGGCTTTACAGGCAGGGCCCTGTTCGGCAGGGCAGGTCTGAGTTGTTTGTAGCACTGGCTTTAAGCAAGCTGCTCACAGACCTAGGCCTGGGCTAAGAAGCTGCTGCTCGGACTAGGAAGCCTCCTGTCACCTGCTGCTACCTGCCGCCGTCTGCCGCCCTTGCGGGAAAGCGGACCTGCCGCCAAGCCAAGTGGTTTTTAATGGATTCTTGTCACGTTGGGCGCCAGATGTAGATGTAACCAACCGTCTTATTAAATAAGAAACACAGAAACAATGTAAAAGAGAAAGCCGAGAGGTCAGAGCTCAGAGCTAAAATCCCACCCTTCCTCCTCTGTGTCCCAGCTTCTCAAAAGAGAGCTATTTCCTGTGCGTAAGTCGTTTTTCCAGTCATTCTGCTTTCTCATTGGTTGTAAACCCAAACACCTGACTGCCTCGTCACTGTCTGAATGTACAGCCCCCTAGGTCTTAAAGGCATATGTCTCTAATGCTGGCTGTATCCCTGAACACACAGAGATCTATGGGATTAAAGGCGTGTGCCACCACTGCCACACTCTATCTATGGCTCTAATAGCTCTGACCCCCGGGCAACTTTATTTATTAACATACAATCAAAATCACATTTCAGTACAATTAGAATACCACCACAACCATGGATCAAATCTGAACTTGTGCTGTTTTGAAATTTTGTCCACCAAAGAAATTACTTCATTATTTTTATATCAGTCTCACTTAGGTTCTCAGGACACAGGCAGAATGCAGCCAAATTTTTGCCAAAATTTTATGAATGGCCCCTGATTATTTCTGATAGTATTTTTGTTCTCCTCTGAAACAAGCATGCAAGGCTCTACTGTCTACACTTCTCTTAGAATTTGTATTTTCTAAATTCTAAGTACAACAGCCCATTTCCAATATTCAGTAAGTTTTCCACCCCAACCTTCTAAACTTGCCCACAAAATGGTCCGAAGACAGAAACCACATGATAGGCTTATTAAAATAACTTTCCCCTCTTGGTACCAATTTCTATATGAATTAAATTCTTTTATTTATTTATTTATTTATTTATTTATTTATTTATTTACTTACTTATTTATTTATTGTTTGTTTATTTGTTTGTTTTTCTGTGATACCTTGACAAAAAGCAAACTAGTTTAGAAACAATTTGTTGTTGTTTACATTTCAAGAGGAATAAAATCCATGAAAGTGGGTAAGGCATGGCTGCAGACATGTCAAACCTGCTTATATTTACACACAGAGAGAGAAGGAAGTGAGGTAAGTCTGTAAACCCTCAAATTCTTCCACCAGAGATACACTTCCTCTGCTAAGGTTCCATCATCAGAAGGTTTTATGATATCTCTAAACAGGGACAGCATCTGGGGAACAAGTGTTCAAATAAATGAGCCTGGAGGACATTTCTCACCTGGAATTTATGGATTGACAACTCAGGAAAAACATAGCTGATATAAATCACCCTCTATTTCATGCAACTGATGTTGGAGCTAGAAGGTTAATCACCAATGAAGTTGTCATCCAGAATTCCTACCAGCCATTTTTACAGTGTAGCAGTTTCAGAGAATAGGATATCTCACCTAGCAGTGAAAGTGCTCATCAACTGGATGGAAGTTGCAGGACTGTTTAAGTTTTGATCGCTTAAGGCACATGCTAGAGCATTTATGTTAGTATAAGCTAATTGATTCGAGGAAAATTTCACCAAAAATCAGGAGAAAGAAATGCACCTCTCTCCATGCATGGGTATCTAAAAAATTGCAACCATGCTTAAACTTATTTCTGTACTGAAGGACAAACAAGGGTATTGGATTACAGAACATAGTCCAAAAGGTCAGAGACTATAAGGAGAATACCATAGACATTATTATCCATACTCTTGATGGCGGCCCTGAAAACCTTTGGCAATTGCTACCAAGTATTGCTATACCCCTTACCATTGTACCACTCATTCTTCTGTGGTGTCTGTATCAGATATTTTTTATAAGAGTTTTTGAGACAAACATTTTTAATCTTGGCCTTGGGCAATGTATTTAAACTCTCCTGAGATTTTATATTCTCATCTTCTAAAAGAAAGAAAAAGAAATCTCCCTAAATGTGTTGTCGTCGAAAATAGTGTAAGCATATAAGATTTAGCACTGTACTAGATGAATAATACACCTAAAATAAGAGTGAATAACCTTGTTGAATATGTATTCAGATTTGTCTTGGTAGTGGCAGCCCACAAAATGGACATAGGCTTGGAAAAAAAATACAAGATAATGTCTTTTGGAGGACAGAGATAGCACATATTTCCTTGAGGGGAGAATAAGGAATATTATTTAATGGCTTCCATTTCCTGTGATGAATTAAAATTTCCTGGAAAAGCTTTAAAAATACATATTCATAAACTGCAATCTATACTTACTACTTTTGCATCTCTTATTGAGATATCCATAATTCTGTATTTTTAATTAATTCCTTAGCTGAGTCTAATACAGCCAGGCTGGCTGGCAGCAGTCAGAGGATAAGTATAAAATATATTACATTATGTTGTAAAAACTCATCTGGGCTCCAGTTATACATGTATGTTTTAATCCAGGAATTGTCATTGTAAGCAACTGTAATTGGATAGCAAAGAGTTAGATGGCCTTCAGCAGCAAGTTAAAAATTATAAATGATAACTGCTGTTGTCATTTGAGTTTGGTTTTAGTTAACAAGAAAAACCATCTAAGATGGCTTTTGTTTATATGTGATCAACATCTTGGCAAATAGCCTCTGCAAATTTAGTATTAAATTATGCATATAGAGGAACTTAAAATTGTTAAGTCATATTTGGCAATTGGGTAGTTTAAAACATGTTTATAAAAACCATTCAGTGATGAACTTAATAGATATTGTTGACAGTGTAGTTACCATTATTTCATTATTTTCTCAGGCTGCCAAAGGTCCAGCCCTTAATGTCTTTGAGAATAATGCCACTTCTCAAAGTACTTGAATTACAGAATATACATTCAATTGGGAGCTCTTTGAGGAGTCCCATTTTTTTCCTGTAAAATTCTTACAATACTAAAAATTGTGCTCCCAGTCTACTAAATGAACAAAACATGAGAGATTGAAAGAAAGAGAACACAGGTGAAAGAAAGAAGGGGAAGAGAGAAACAATAAGTCTCAATAAAGCACCCCAAAACACTTTATAGCCTTGGCCATATATTGGAAAGATCCTTCACCTTTTCTGCTTTCTTATCTAGACAACACTAAGAGTCTCAGAAGTGTGTCTGTGTTGAAGTTAAAAGAGTTTTATTTCAGAAGATTAGTAAATTAACACAGTGGAACTTTTCCAAGAACTATACACACCTGAAGATCCTGCCCATCTAATATACATCTTTTATAATTTTCTTCCAAACAGTAAATAGTTATTTTGACATATTAAGGAATATGATTTTAAAACTTTAGAAACTAATGACATTATGTCTATTTAAAATAAGCTTAAAAAAAGACATTTCTGCATCCTACACAATCCATTCAGTCTCTAAGGAGGTTTTAAGCACTGTGTTCATGTAATCCAGTTATTTGAAACACTATCAATGGTAAGTTGTCCTTTCAACCATAAAAATGTAGAAATTTACTATTAGAAACAACTGCAGCCAGATAAAATGGAAATGTATACCATAGACTTTTAGATGGTATTTGCTCACAAAAAAAATTCAGAAAAAGTGGTGATATGTCCTGAGCATTTGTTTCACCCCCAGTAGTCATATAAATAAACACAATCCCCAAGATATAATCATACAAGATGGAGCCCACCAAAGGATGCAGATGATAAGGGTGGAACCCAAATAACTGAGATTGCTACTTTATGAAAGATGCTTCCCTAAAATAGCTCATCCTTGCCACCATATAAGGAAACAGTGGTAGGCTGCCATGTCCTTGGTATTTGCTAGCATTCTGATCATGGGAATCCAATCTCTAGAACAGCATACACACACACACACACACACACACACACACACGCACACGCACACGCACACGCACACGCACACGCACACGCACACGCACATGCACACCCACACGCACACGCACATGCACATGCACACATACATACACACAGAGAAAGAGAGACAGACAGACAGACAGAGAGGGAGACAGAGAAAGAGAGACACACAGAGAGATTGTTTTAGAATATTTACCTGTTGTTGTTATAATCACCATAATGGACAAAGACAATTGTTTTACATTATGAAGATATATAAATAATCTTAGTCTGAAGGTTTTGATAAGGGAGTCATTTAAAGTAACATTTCTTTCCATAAACCTAAAAATGGAAAAAAATCCATAGATTTTATGCAAGCAGCTGTATTTACTAAAGTCATTTCTACAGAAATTTGGAAGATCATAAAGTCTGCTTTCCAGAAGGGAAAAGGGAAATAGTGAAATATGAATGGTTAAATAGGGTGGAAGATAAGAAGACAGGTTAGATGAAGGAATGTAAGGAGGGATAAATAACTCTAAAAACCTTTTAAAAGCTGTGTGGAAGCCTAATGCTATAGAAATTTCTTAACTATATTAAATTCCATATATAAAGAGTTAAAGTACGACTATTAGGGTGTTTGGCCATCCCATCACCAGAGTAGGTCAGTTCGGGCTGTCTCTCGACCATTGCCAGCAGTCTATTGTGGGGGTATCTTTGTGGATTTCTGTGGGCCTCTCTAGCACTTTGTTTTTTTCCTCTTCTCATGTGGTCTTCATTTACCATGGTCTCCTATTCCTTGTTCTACCTCTCTGTTCTTGATCCAGCTGGGTATAGTCGTACCAGAAACCCCATCCAATGACTGAGGGATCTGGATGCAGAGATCCACAGCTAGGCCCCAGGTGGAGCTCCGGGAGTCAAATTAGCAAAAAAGAGGAGGGTTTATAGGATCAAAAATTGTTGAAACTAAGGTTGGATAAAGCACAGGGACAAATAGCCAAACGAATGGAAACACATGAGCTATGAACCAAAGGCTGAGGGGCCCCCAACTGGATCAGGCCCTCTGAATAGGTGAGACAGTTGATTGGCTTGATCTGTTTGGGAGGCATCTAGGCAGTGGTACCGGGTCCTGTGCTCATTGCATGAGTTGGCTGTTTGAAACCTGGGGCTTATGCAGGGACGCTTGGCTCAGTCTGGAAGGAGAGGACTGGACCTGCCTGGACTGATTCTACCAGGTCAATCTCAGTCCTCGGGGGAGGCTTTGCAATGGAGGAGGTGGGAATGGGGGGTGGGCTGGAGGGAAGGGGAGGGGGCAGTGGGGGGAGAACAAGGTAATCCATGGCTGATATGTAGAACTGAATGGTATTGTAAAATAAAATAAAAGGGGAAAAAAGGAGTTAAAGTGGAGTTACTATAAAAAAGGGGGGGGGGCGGGCGGTGGTGGTGCACGCCTTTAATCCCAGCACTCGGGAGGCAGAGGCAGGTGGATCTCTGTGAGTTTGAGGCCAGCCTGGGCTACCAAGTGAGTTCCAGGAAAAGACGCAAAGCTACACAGAGAAACCCTGTCTCGAAAAACCGGGGTGTGGAGATAATCCATCAAATAAAGTGTCCAATGCCAGGTATAGGTTAGCTCTTTGAATTATTCTTCAACAGGATCCCATAGAACTCCCTTCAAACATTATAGGCTCTTGTCTCTAATAGCCTCTCTAGAGTTGATGCTAAGACCCTGTTGCTGAAAATTTTACATGCCTGACCAAAGAATGTGCGGAAATCAAGTTGTTACCAACCTGGAAGCTTCATATTGGCTAGCTTTCATTGTGGAAGATTCTTTGTACACAGCTTGGGGGGAAAAAGTCATCAGCAGTCTTACTCGTGGGAAACCTATGAATTATAGTAACAACTGGCTTGGCAACGATATGTAGTCCCACAATCCACAAATAAAATAATCACTCAGATGCTTATATTACTTATAAACTGTATGGCCATGACAGGCTTCTTGCTAACTGTTCTTATATCTTAAATTAACTCATTTCTATAAATCTATACCTTGCCACGTCGCTTGTGGCTTACCGGCGTCTTTACATGTTGCTTGTTCTGGTGGTGGCTGCAGTGTCTCTCCCTCCTTTTTCCTGTTTCCCCAATTCTCCTCTCTCTTTGTCCCGCCTATACTTCCTGTCTGGTCACTGGCCATCAGTGTTTTATTTATATAGAGCAATATCCATAGCACTTACTGGTACAAATCTTATGGGAATAGTTAAACATTTTTTACTGTATTTAAGGTCTGCTCCCCAAAATGGAACACATGATTGTTGTCATTAACTCAGACAAAATCTTGTGGCTGTCTAGATTATAGGCCCTAAGTGAATAGATTTTGTTTGTATGTTTGTTTGTTTTTCGTTTCACAGATATTGTAATGAACTTCCCCCTAAGTTCTTATCTTTATATGCATGGATTAGCGTAACACTCCTCTCAAACTTCAACAGAAAATATTGTTTTTGCAGTAGATAATATTTTGTACTAAGGTCTACAATTGATCACTTTTTATGGAGTAAGAAACTGTGGCATTCTTAACTCTAAATGGGATATCTATATGATACTCCCTCCCCAATAATCAGTGATCAACATAGAAAAGGGAGCAGAAAGTATTCTAAAGGCCAGAATTAGTAGCAAGACAAAGTTTTCCAGACAAGATAGGGTTATTTTACAAGTTAGCTGACAGGGCCTAAACTGTATGCAAAAGACCTATGCAAGACCATCCTAGAAAAGTCCTAGCATGGATTGTGGAAGAATTCATGAAGCTAAGGAACTACTGAAAACTGATTGCTGCTGAGCAGAGAAAGTCAGTTTTCTTCTGGATGCAGTTCTTAGGAAGATATTCATGCTTCAGTAATTTGTACCCCATACACATACAGTCAGCACTAAGTGCATGCAGTGTTTTTCTTTCTTTCTTTTTTGTTTGTTTTTAATACCACACAAAATTGGGAGGAAAAAGTGGTGGGTGGATTCTTAAGAGAAGAATTGGAAGAGAGGGAGTGGTGGTGGATTTGATTAAAACACATTTTGTGTATGTTTGATTTTCTCAAACAATAAAAAACATATAAACGTGTGAAAATAATAGCTGTACAAAGAAATAAACAAAACATTCATTGAATATCATAGGATTATATTCAGAACAAAAATACTACTCTAAAATTAAAGAAAATTTACAATAATTTACAACCAAGTTATTTTAAAATTACTGAATGTCAAGATAGTGAATAGAAAGATAATCATGCCTTCTAATAAACAACCAGTTAAATAACATGCTTTAAAGGAGGTATTTAATACCATACATTAACAAGAACAGACATTAAGGTAGTGATTATTAGTCTATGAATCCAGTCATTCAAGTAAATGACTAGATATATATAAAAGCATGATTGGCATAGATGTTCAACCAGTTTTGGCATTACCCCTTCCAACTCCATTAACAGAAAAGCAAAACAATGTCAAGTTATCACTCCATTCTGTTAAGCATTTCTATCCACAGAAGTCCTTTCAGGTTTCTTGCTTAGTGATTTCCACTCTTATCAACATGTTGTTTCAGCAAATAAATTCTCAAGTTGAACATTAATTGACAACATAGAACAAAGGAGAGTTTTGTCATTAACGTATTTTATGAGATGGTGAGATGGCTTAGTGAGAAAAACACAATATGGCAAGCCTGAAGACCTAAGTTTGACCCCCTCAGAACTCACATAGTGAATGATCAAAATAAATTCTCACTATATATATATATATATATATATATATATATATATATATATATATACAAGCACACATGCAGACATGCACAGACACATTAATAAATGTTTAAAAAGATTTGAGAATATTACTGTATATTAATTCAGTTTAATTTTAATTTATTTATTTTAAAGTTTTTCTTTCATTACACTGATGTGCTCAATTTTGTAGATAGTTCTAAATTATTTTTGGACAGATGTGTATGTTAACTAGTATACCTCAATTAAGCTCTGGGAGTGTGGCAAGCAGCTGTTTCTGTTTTTGTAATTAAATCACTACCTTACAGATATTTCACTAGTACTTGCTTTATTAATTGGTTGTTATTAAACTCCTTTACTAATCAGTTTGAGGAAATATTCTTCAAACTTATAATGTAAATAAAAGTATCTTAAAAAGAGTTTTCTTTCTTTGTCTTATTAAATGAGTTTAAGTATTTCAACACAGTCATATTTATTTTTTTTTGCTGTTGGAATCAAATTCTAAGCTTTATTCATAACGCTGGTTATCTGTTTATACCTACCATCGGTAACCTTGTGAAACACTTTCTGGATCATTCAGGTTTGTGACACGAGTATCTAAATGAACAACCTGTTTCTGCAAGGTGGAAACCAGTGGTTCTTTTTTTTTTTTTTTTTTTTTTTTTTGGTTTTTCGAGACAGGGTTTCTCTGTGTAGCTTTGTGCCTTTTCCTGGAACTCACTTGGTAGTCCAGGCTGGCCTCGAACTCACAGAGATCCACCTGGCTCTGCCTCTCGAGTGCTGGGATTAAAGGCGTGCGCCACCTCCGCTCTGCGAAACCAGTGGTTCTTAACCTCCCTAATGCTTCCACCATTTAATACAGTTCCTCATGTTGTGATGCCTGCCAAATATAGATTATTTTCATTGCTATTTCATAACTGTAATTTTGGTACTGTTACAAATCATGATATAAATATCTGTTTTCCAATGGTCTTAGGTGACCCTTGTGAAAGGATCATTGGACCCCAGGTGGTTGCAAACCACATGTTGAGAATCTCTGGTCTAAAGCTTAAGATAAACATTCTGAAATGTCATTCAAAGTTCTCATCCTTTCCCTTTCTATGGAGTCCTACAAAGGATTACAGAACAAAACTCTAAACTCTGTTTTTAAACATAAATGAAATTACACTTATGAGTGGGCTTTCTGAAAATGTTGTGCAACTAGTTTCCTTAAGGTGTTAATGTTCCGTGATAAGAAAGTGAGACTTACTCAAAATTTTAGAGAAATTCCTTGCAATATTTCTAAATTTTCAATACCTTTATTATAATATTGAATACTTCATTAGACAATTATTTTTATGAATAACATTTTATTAACTACTTGAGAGCTTCATGAACGTATTTTGATCATATTCAATCCTTTCCCAAAGCTCCCCTCATATCTACATTCCTTACTTACTTCCCTTCTCCCAACTTGAGGTTTGGTTCTGTTTGAACTGAATTCAGTTTGTGTTTCCTAATGACTCTTGGGTGCGGGTCCTGCTCAGGTCTATGGTTGACCTAACAAGTGGCGCATTATTAAGGAAAATTGACCCTCCCTCTCCCTTAGTAGTTATCAACTGCAGTTAGCTCCTCAGCTAGTAGTACGAATGCATGCTCCCCTGACTCCACTGGGAAAAGAATTAGAAAAATTGTTAAGAGCGAGAGGTGGTGCATAACTTAAGAGGAATTCAGCTTTTAAATGTTTCTTAATAATAAGTTTAATTATTAAAATACTAATCATCTTAAAAATGAAAACATTAATATTAGAAAAATTCCATCTGAAATTTAAAGATGCAAGATGTTCTCATCCTTCAAAATATATTGGAAGAAAATCCTTAAGTCATTTTTTTTTAAAAAACATATTTGTCTTTATTTTATGCATATGAATACTTTGCCTCCTTGAATATATGTGTACCATGTGTGTGCCTTGTGCCTCTAGAGGTCAGAAGAAAGCATCAGATCCCTAGAAAGTAGAGTTATAGATGGTTGTGTTCCACCATGCTTGTCCTGGAACCTGAACCTATATCTTCTGGGAGAGAAACAAGTGCTCTTAAACACTGAAACAGCTCTTCAAACTTTTTAAAGTAATATCCTGTATTCTTAAAAGGAAGTTGTACTGTGCTTTCATAGATTGTTGATTCAATGTGTTTATTACAATAGTAATTGCTTAAAACAAATACTATCTGGGTTTATATCTTTTTCTGTCATGTGTAAAATCCTGACATTTAAAATATTAATAATCCAATTCTACAGGGAGTGTTAAACTTCATTTGCAACAAAAATTTACAGTTGATTATTTTTTGAAATCATACTTGATCTTTCAAATGGTGAGGGATTATATGAACTCTTTATTAAAATTTTAATATGTAGCACTCAATAAATATTCAGACTTTTATTAGTAGGAAAGAGAAAGTCCAATACAAATAAGTTGTATCCACTTTTCTTGATTCATATTAAATATATGTAAGTTTATCATAGATCACTTTATTTAAATTTTTCCCTCACTGTAAAATTATCAAATTAGTTCATATTTGAAAAATATTAGACATTTTATTTTGAGTCTGATCAAATGTTATTGTCTCTATGATGTTTTATATGTTGGCTCACTTTATGTTCCATTTATGGTATTATTCAAGACTAAATATTTTATTGCACTAAAAATTAGCATAAAGTTGTGTGCATGTGCACTCATGTGTTTTTAAAGCAAGAAAAACCATTACATTGTATAGTACTGATTTATTACCAGAAGGTGTTTTGCATAACAGACTGAAACTTACTCATTCTTTTTATAAAATAACCTTCTATGCAAAAATCATATTCCTGCACACACGACTAATATTTCCTGAGACCCATTAAGCAAAAAGACATTAAGATTTGAATCGAGTTCTCCCAAATGGATGCAATTTGCAAATACAGAGAAACCAGAAGACATTCTTAACAGAAGGGAAAGCATTCACTAATGGGTTTAAAGACAGTACCAAGCACATTATGTGAGGTCACAGTTATCTGGGGTTTAAGGGGGAGTGAAGAGGGGACCCCTTGTCTCTCATGGAATTTCAGAGGAATGTTAAATGCTAATGCTGTAGGGAAGTTATGGAGCCAGATAACTGGGAACTTGAAAAGCTTTCTTACTGAATTCATCATTTTCATTTCATTTTAGATGTTGCTATTACTTAAAGATGAGGCAACTCTTAGGATGAGAGTTCTTAAAATATTAAGGTTGCAGACTTGATAAGTAGAAACTAATCACCTCAAAATGTTGCTTTAGGGGAAGTAAAACATTTAAGGTACCGGTGTGGTTTTAAGAAGAAAAATGAAGTCAAGAAGCAGAATGATAGAATCTTTGACAGAATGTGGTACAGGGGGGAAAAAATTAAAACAAAATGCAAATTGGTGAGAAGTGTTTTATTAGAGTCACTTTAAAAAATTCAGTCTATTTTCTTATGACATTTAGATATCCTTCAAACTTGAGGACATGGTGTGTGTGTGTGTGTGTGTGTGTGTGTGTGTGTGTGTGTGTGTGTGTGTGTGTGTGTAAAGGACAATAAAGAAAAACACAATTTCCACAATACAGGCAATGTATCCTATGCACTGATTTCATCAAGACTGACAGATGTACTTTGCTCTCAATCTTTGTGATCAACAAAGACACTCAGAAATGGTTGCCTCCCAGGTCTAGGTCAGAGTTCATACTTCGACATGACTGTTCAACACCTACCTTCTTCTTCTATACCTGAAAGGAATTCCATTAAGGCCTTGGGTCAGGAGAGAAAGATGAGCTATCAACTGTGCATGGGCAGCTTTTGACAGCTTTTCCATTTGTATATGCATTTCAATCAATTTTAAATCAAAGAGACAATAAAGTAAATATCTTCCAGTTTTCAATTTGCCTCTCAGTGATGGGTGCCCTGTCTGATGTTTACAGTGTGCACTCTCATAATAATGGATGATTTAGCACCTTGTTTGTCTCAATATATTTTTCTAAGGCTTTCAGCAATCTCATTGCCTTTTTTTTTTAAAAGATAACAATTAGAATAGAATGAAATGCCCAAGAAGTAGTTTAAGTCTAAGAAAAAGCAAATGTAATCTGTCAAGAAAACTGAGAAACTGAGCTTTTTTTTTTCCTATTTTGCTTCTTTCTATAATCTTCATTTATTTTTTTTTTTAGGTTTTCTGTAACCACACTACGGGAATCATGTGAGCCAGCATATATCCCACTAATGGCGTTATTCCCCCTTATCTGTAAAAATTCATGAAATGGCACCACTTCATCAAATAAAACCACCATAATGGATTTCCCCAAGTGGATTTCTCTTGGGTTTATGTATTTCAAGAATCTAATTTTACTGCAATTTTATAACATTAGTTAAAAGAGTCCCTGAATTCTCTTCTCTTTCTTAAGTATTTTGTTTACCTTTTACTTGCATTGGCATTGACAGATACCTAAATACAATAATTGTCATTAAATATTGTAGCTGAGCCGGGTAGTTATTGGTGAAATTATTAAGGTCACTCCACGTTAAAAGGGAGGTTTATTTTGTGGGGTAACTTACAAGTGAAGGGATAGTTTTCAGGGTCTGGGAAAGTTGTGGCACAGTCCAGCAGTGTTCCTTGGAGCACTCTGCTCAGTCTACCTCCAGTGTCCACAGTCTAGGAATCAAAAGGGCCAGCACATCCGGATCTCAGGGCTTCAGGGTCCTCCCTTGGCCCTGCCTTGTAGGCATGACGGTTCCGATACCGAAGCCTCAATGGGGGTTGGAACTTCCAGATCAAAGCTGGAATGGCTACCCACTACAGGCAGTGGTGGTGCAAGCCTTTAATCCCAGCACTCAGGAGGCAGAGGCAGGCGGATCTTTGTTAGTTCCAGGCCAGCCTGGTCTACAGAGTGAGATCCAGGAAAGGCACAAAGCTACACAGAGAAACCCTGTCTCAAAAAACCAAAAAAGAAAAAAAAAGAAAGAAAGAAAAAAGAAAAAAGGAAAAATGAAAAAAAAAAGAAAGAAAGAAAAAGAAAAAAGTTGTAGCTGTTAAGATTTCTCTGGTCCTGCTCAGTCCAGCAGTCCTCTGGTTCTGCCCAGCCCCACAGTCCCTCAGTCACTTATAAAATAATCATTCAGAGATTTAATATTGATTACCAATTGCATGGCCTGTGGCAGGCTTCTTGCTGCTATAACTTAACCCATTTCTGTTCATCTATAAGTTGTCACATTTTCTGTTCATCTATAAGTTGTCACATAGCAGTGACATTACCGGTCGGCTGGTGTCTTCTTGCACCTTCAGCAGTGGCTATCATCTCCCCAGACTCCTTTTCTTCTTCCCATATATCTTCTTGAATTTCCTGCCTGCCTCTAAGCTGCCTTGCCATAGGCCAATGCAGCTTTATATATCAACCCATCAGAGCAACACATATTCACAGAAAGACATCCCAGAGCAGGGTTCCTACACCAATGAAATCTTAATAGTATGGTTGCATAAATAAGATCTGCAGAATAACAATATCAATTGACATTCCAGCATGGTTGAGGAAAACCTCACAAGATGCTCCAGTAGATAAAGAGCTGCAAGCAAATTATTTCTATTAAGATAGAAACTGCTTAACATGTATACCAATGAGCAGCAACAAAACACTCAAACATATTTATCTACCTATCTATATAATTAAATATATATAATAAGTGTTTTACATATATATTTATTTATTTATCCACAATTAAAGAAGTGTTAATGAATTTGGGAAGGAGCCAGGGGCACTGGGGAGTTAGAGATGGTAAAACTGAGTTTAAATGATGTAAAAACTGTACTAGTAAACGAAATGAGGAAACATTGTAAAAAATTATATGTGATGTTAACATATTTTGTTTTCTTGGTAAATTAAGAGTTTTATTAGTCATTTCAAAATCTTCTCTTCTGTGAATATACATGGTATCACAGCAACCAAAAATAATGAGAAATAAATAGCCATTAATTAATATTCAATTCTTCCAATTTTAACTCATAAATCACTCTCAAACTTTGGGAAAATTATTATGACAAACAATCATGTGGTTATGTTTTTCATATTAGAGGTTATTTTAGAGATGGACCACTTTTAAATCGAAGTACTACTTTCTTGGTCAGTTTTCATGACTCACTTTCTAATCAGAAGTGATGGAATACTTACCTCATATATCTATGGGCAAGAAAATAATCCACAGCTTCTCAAATGTTTACCAGATCTCAAATTGATGCAGTGATAACCCTCTCTATACAGCCAACAATATCACAAGTTGTGCCTTATCCTGTCTGTATACAACTTCTGTTCATGTGGTAGGACATTGGACATATAATTTTCTAGGTTATCAATTCTTGAAGAAAGTAGACTTAATGCTTCTGTTCCTGTTATCATGGGGACTCACACACTTATTAAAAACAAAACTGTTGGTATAGCTTGTAAACTGGGGCCTTCATGAAGAAAACATTCAATGAAACATTACCATAGAGATAGACTTATCATCATACATTATAGTTAAGCAGATCCATGAATTCCTAACAGTATAGTTTATGGAAATACACTTTGATACACATTGTTAGATGCATGATTCTAAATTTGTGGGATTTTCCCATACATAGTTGTCCTTTAACTACTATTCTTGCTAAAGAGTTACCATTTAACCTATGGTGATATTTTGTTTGTGCTGAAATGTGATTTTCTTTGTATGTTAATAAGTAAAAGTGCCTGGGGGTCAGAGCTAATAACAAGCCATTTAGCAAAAATCTGGCACTGACACACGCTTAATCCCAATCACATGACAGGCAGATCTCTATGTGTTCAAGGACACCACCAGCATGGAGACACATGCTTTTAATCTCAATACCAACCACAGAGACCTGGAGGTCTGTATAGACAGGCAGTGACGAGGAAGCCATGTAGTTGGGTTTACAACCAATGAGAAGGCAGAACAGAAAGCCAATAAAAAGACAAACACACAAGAAGTAGGTCTCTTTCTGAGAGGAAGGATGACAGCGAGGGGTAAGAAGGCGGTTTTGGTCTTAGCTCATGGCTGCTGCTCTGACCTCTTGGGGCTTTTAACTCTGCATTTGGCTGCATGTTTCTTATTTAATAAAACTGTTCAGAATTACATCTATATTAACCTATGACTGATCCAGATGAACTGACAGAGAATGGTCAAATATCTTAATTTTTTGTTGAACTTGAGCATTCTCATTAAATGTTTTTGGTAAATATATATTAAAATATCACTAGTCTCTCTCTCTCTCTCTCTCTCTCTCTCTCTGTGTGTGTGTGTGTGTGGGCTCTCCTGTGGAGATCATAGCATGACTTTTAGGAGTTCACTTTCTCCTTTGTAAAATAAATTCTTGACCATCTGACCTATATTGTTGATGTTGCTAGCCTATTGTAATGAGGCTGTTTTTTTTTTCCCTAAAACTACTTAAAATTTATATGTTAGTAGAATCTAAGTTGTACACTGATACCTTATTCAGAGACAAACCAAGACACAGAAATTAATATGAGGAAATAGATTGAATAAAGACCAGCTAGAGGAAAACAGAAGATACTTTTCTGTCCAAATCTATGTCCTGACAAGAATCCAAATTGCGAGGTCTTTTTTCTTTTCTTTTTTCTTTTTTTTTTTTTTTTGGTTTTTCAAGACAGGGTTTCTCTGCGTAGCTTTGCGCCTTTCCTAGAGCTCACTTGGTAGCCCAGCCTGGCCTCGAACTCACAGAGATCCGCCTGGCTCTGCCTCCCGAGTGCTGGGATTAAAGGCATGCACCACCACTGCCCGGTCAGCCAGGTCTTATATGGGATATACTGACTGAAATATTGATTGAAATAAGCCAACATATGTTGGCTTTGTGTGTGTGTGTGTGTGTGTGTGTGTGTGTGTGTGTGTGTGTGTGTGTGATATGTGCATGTGTTATGTAATCTTCACAGATGTTTGGAACTTTCCCACTCCACAGATGTGTCATTTTTCTCTTCTCTACTCAGAGTTAAACAAAGTGTCCATTGCTTTCTTGTAGTTAATCAGTCGGAGGCTGAGGAAGGGGTTTTGCAGAAAGGATAAGGGAGAGAGTGGCAAAAGAGAGAGAGAGAATAGAATAAGTTTCAAATGAAATTGTGGTACAATTGGTGTAATCTAATCTATGCCTCAAAATTTCTTTGCTAGGGTCCTTGAATTGTTACCACAACTTGAGAAAAAAGTATACATTTCTGTACCAAGTTTTTAAACACCAAGTTTGTGTTCTCGTTTTGTGTGTGTGTGTGTGTGTGTGTGTGTGTGTGTGTGTGTGTTTTAATACACAGGAGGTGGTAAAGAGCAAATAAAAACCTCACATTTCATCTTTAGGAAGATGATTTACCTGATTTAATATCCACCCTATTTTACCTATTTTATTATTATCTTAATTTATAGTTAAATTAATAATAAAGGCAAATATGTTGATGAGAAGGTATATTATTAGAGATTGTATGGTTTCTGTATCTCTAAATGAGAACACAGATGTTTACAATGGTTCTGTAATTTTTCTAAAACTCAATTTATAATGAAATCCTGCAGTCATCTGCCTGAGTTTGAAGATATTTTAATTCTGCCTCTCATTCCATTTCATTTTAATTTTAATTTATCTTTGCCTATCAGTTTGCCAGCTCATAACTTCACTATCTTTTAATCCTCTTTTGGATTGTCTCTGATATATTTATTCTGTTTTGTCACTTACACAGTGATAGCTAAATGCAGTTTGTGAATATGACCATTTTTCAGTGTCCTGTGCTATTGAAAAGTACAGAGTTTTGAAACTAAATTGATACTGCTATTCAGTTCAGAGGCAGCTAAACTTCTGTGATGGCTAAGATGATCCATCTCTGTGCAATTTATAATCAATATGTAATTTTGGTTAAATACAATGAGACATTTGCATGAAAGCCCCAAATAGGACACAGCTTAGTCTGGGGCCTGGGATTTGCAGGCAGTTTGTGCTAACTCCTTCCATCAGGAAATACTAAAAGTGGCCTTTCCCCTTCACTGCAGAAACTAAACTACAAGAAATCTAACTGACGGTTTTACTTTTAAACAACAGCACTCAAAATATCACTCATGATTAAACATTATTATGATGATTGCCACTTCCAATTTATGACTGTGTTTTCACTGCTCTGAATAGTTCTGCAGAGATGATATACATAGATTTAATTCTAGAAAAATGTTTAATATACATTACATATGCAAATTACATGACAAATGCTTTTCTTACATACATAAGAGTTCTAGATATATATATATATATACTATATATTATATATATGATATCTAAAGCCTCATTTTCCCATTTTTAAAATGGAGATAGTAAACAAAAATAAACAATCAACAAATTGTCATAGCATAGGTTAAAAATATAAATGTGAAAATATTCAAATGATAGTGGTAACACCATGAATTTGAATTTCATAGTGGATACAATATAAGGAAATGTTATGAATAAAATATCTGATTCATGATCCTTTAAGATAGTGATGTTAGTAGCTAGAGGCATTTATGTGTCAATTGAAATGGGAAAATACTCTTACATCAACATTGAGAATCTTCTTTATCCTCTTTAGAGTAAATTATTTACTTCAATATGAGTTATCAGTGCCAGAAACAGCCAGAAAAATTTCTTAAGACACATAGCTGCAATACGTGTGTCTGATAAATTTTAATTTTAGACCCCCTTAGTTAATGTACATTCGTATATGTATGTATATGCACATATTTTAAAATATGAGGAAAAAGTTTATCATTAACTTATTCCAATTTCTGCACATCTGATCATTTCTTAAGAATGGGTGTGCTTTTGCTGTCACTGTTGGGAATTTCTGCATTCATTTGCAACATTAATTGGCAATTTTTTATATATCAGTTGTTATTTTAACAAATTATACTCTGACTTTCACTTGAATTTTTTTCAGTGAGAAGGTCTCATTATTTGCATACTAGTGTCATTGCTACTATTCACTTGCAATTTGTTTAAGAAGCAAATTCAGAGGAAGCATTTATTTCCCCACTGTATTATTGAAGTTGATGAATGTCTTATAATGGTTGAGTAACTCCACTACGGCACTAATAAACTGTGTGCAAAATAAAAGAAGAATCACTTTGATTTAAATGAGAATATGTATCTGGATATATCTACCAATATGAATGAGTCAGAACTAGAAAGATATAAGTAAGATATTTTCCTTTACTAAAGTACAAACATACATAGCTCAATATGTTAATTCTTCTTATACAAAAGTGCAGTTCCCAGGCCATTCTTTTCCTCTACCATATTGTCTGCTATATCCAGTACCCTGTGCTATTTCCTGTCAGCACACTATTCAAACTAAGTCATTCACAGGAGACTCAAGAAAGCCTCAAAATATTAGCCAGTGTCGAGTGTTGTGACTTTGAAATGACTGTCCAGGAAAGACTTAAAACCACCAAAAGGAAGACACAGGTTGATTTTTTATGTTACTTGAATTAACCAATAAAATTGTTTCCTTCTCAAACCTTAGAAACGTCTTTATAATATTGAAGCCCAGGATTTAACAATCGGTCTGTGTGTATGAAGTGATTCTGTTCTTTCGGTGTTTAGTCCAAGCACACAACGGAGGCCACCAAATTGCTTTCTTATAATTACTAGTATTTTTATGCTTGCCTTAATCTTTACTTCTTGGCAATATCCACTAGACAGCTACATTAAAGCAGAATCCTATTCTCCTCTGGGCCATATGCCTTCATTGTCTGTAGCAGCATTTGCTGCTGTTGCTGTTTGTGACTGTTGGGTGTGTAAATAAAGTCTGTACAATGATCATCTAGATGTAAGTGGAGGTTGAAGAATGAGGACACCGTATGTTTAGGCTACAGTGAAATGCATGGTTAGAAACACGTTGGAGGGAAAAACACTGACTGTGTAATTATGGAAACTTTAATTAAATGACCACTAATCTATGGTCACAAACAGAACATAGGTGACAGTGTAAGTGGATGGTGTCTGGATCAGATGCTAAGATAATGAACATAAAACACAGTATTTTTAGAAAAATGTTGTTACAAACGTCCTGGATATTGAAAATTTAGTTTTGTTGAAGACGGAAAAAGTATCACTACATTTTAATGTGTTAGATACTATTAAAGGTAATGAACTGAATCTAAATAAAATTGTAAGGATTTATCCACAATCCTTACTCATTGATAAATTAGGAATCATGAACTAGATACTGAAGACATTTATGTTCTGCAGAGAAAAATTATACATCAGTTGAGAAGTGAGAGGATTAATTGTTGACATTCTTATGCTTCCATTCTGCAGATGGATAGAGCATCAAGATTTTTCTAGAAAGCCTTAAAACATAATTTGGAGGTCAAACTTGTGAATTAATAGCAACATAAAATGCATCTACCTAAACTGAAAATTCTAAAAACAATGTATGATCATGTTTGTTTCCTTTAACAATAAACGACAGAACTTTTTACTTATTTATGAGTTTGCTGCCAATAGGTATATGGAAAAGTGACACTATTTAATTTACCCTTTCTATTTATGTTTATATTTTGGTGATAGATAAATGCATAGGCCCATGCTTAAAGCTCTTACTGAAGCCTAAATGTTTAAGAAAATAGGAGTCAAATACAGATAAAGTGTTTAAAATTTGCTAAAATGGTCAGAGCAATAGAAACATAGTATGGCCAGTGAGCACCCTAAAGGAAGTGGTTCAGTTTATGAAGTATCCCTTTAGTCTGATATTTCAGACTAAATAGTCTGTCTCCAAAGTATAGGGCTGTTAGTCTTACTGATTGCTATGTCCTTCTTGGTTTATGTTTGTTCCTCTGGTGTGTTCTTCAAGCATGTTACTCTTAGAAGAGTGCTATCAAAGCCTGACCAAAAAAAAAAAAAAAAAAAAAAAAAAAAAAAAAAAAAAAGACTCAACAATAAAAATAACTGATGGGGAAAATAATAAACATCTATCAAAGAGTTCTTTCTATGTTGATATTGCTCATATACTATTCTCTTTTCATTGAGGCCAGAGGAAGTTTATACTATTAGACTAGAACTGACAATGTGCAGGCAATGGTTTCCTCAATATCTTTTTTGTTTTGTTTTTCGAGACGGGTTTCTCTGTGTAGCGTTGGCACCTTTCCTGGAACTCACTCTGTAACCCAGGCTGGCCTCGAGTTCTCTTCGTTCTTAAATGTGTGGAGCACACATGAGCTACAAAGATGGCGCTGAGAGGAAGTTAGCCCAAGTTGTTTATACAGAGATTAGATACAAATGGTGCTGAAGGAAGTTAGCTCAAGTTGTTTATCTGAGAGTTAGCTCCAGTTGTGTACCTGAGATAAGATACAAAGATCAGGAGATGATGCCAGGGCGAAAACAACTCACAAATAAGGAAGTGAGTATAGGGTAACCTTTACAATGATGGGTTGTTTCCTTCCACTCCCTCCTAGGGTTCTGAGGATTTTGCTATAAAAGAGGCTTACTGCCTTACAATAAATGAGTTCTTGCTTGACTGGACTCCCCACTGCTTCTGATTGTCTCCCTGCAAGAGGAAGGCTGGGAGGAGAGGAGAGGCACACTTACCTTTCCTTGGTTCCCTGCCACCTCTTCACAGGTGACCTAAGTTCCCAGTGGGGCAAGATAATACCAAGGGCAGTTTCTTCTATGGACATTCAGAAATATCCTTTATGGGAAATAAATGATATGATGAGAATATACACATGCTTTGCATATTTTTCAATTTAGACAAATTAAAAATTAGGGCTCTGGCTTATAGATAAGAATACATGGTAAAATAGTCTTGTATGTTTTAGATAAGTTGAAAGTTTTCATTCTAGACTGAAAATGATTGGGGATTTCTGACAATGTGATAATCTACATATTTGTTTTTATTTATCATGTATAATTATTATTTAGACATAAGCAAATTTATATATTTTAATATATTTATTATAACTATATAGGTATATTTTAATATATTTATTTGTGTATATAACTATTCATATATAGAAAGATATATATTTCAGGAGACTGACAGGATCCTATCTCTGAAGATATAGATGCATTAGACTGAGATTGATATAAGCATTTCTGCAGATGTTTTATCTCTTCTCACCTAGCTTCTTTTCCATCCTGGAGTTCTATTTTACACCTCTTATTATGTTCTCTTTCCAAATAGAGAGTACCAGCCAACCAATTGATATAATCCTGCCAACTGGTTTACCTCCAAGTGAAAATGGATTAATTGCCATTCCAGTTGAAACCAGTCCTTGGAGAGATTAGTTAATGAGAATAATATGCCAGAGTTGAATCTAAGTCAAAATAAAACAAAATCCCACAAGCTCCCAATAACAAATTCTCAATCATTTGATATAATGAATTAGAATCTATGGACTCTTGAGTTATTTTAGACATGAGTTTATTTAGGACTCTGTCATTTTGACTGCAAGAACGTTACCAGATAAAGGAAAAACAAATTAAGGCAGTAAGCTCTATACAACCAAGGGATTTTCAAAGAAGTTTTTCCAGAGGTTTGAAAATAGTAGAGACTTCATATTCTGGATATGGACATGCTCAGTGATCTAAATGGGCCTCATAATTTAAGTAAGGAAAAAGTGTTTGTTTAGATACACTTCATAGGACTTGTTATCTTCATTTTGTAGATATGAGGTAGTATTCCTCGTTCACTCCCTTGCTCCTAAGAACCAATAAAATAAAACCTTAGAGGAAAGTTTATTTCCCCCCTTTATTTTTATATATAATAAAATCTCTGATATGATGTAGAATAGTTAATAGCTTGACATATATTAACTAATATGCTCATATTTTACTATAGCTATCAATGACTGGGAAATTAGGACATGAAGTAACAGGAATTCTTATTTGTCTCCTCAAAGCTATTTCTTCATTTACCTGTCCTGAAATACATATTCAAAATTCTTTTATAAATATTTAGGAAAATATACTTTTATAAATTATACTCCAAACAATAACATATCTGAGAATATCTATTTCTGAAGCAGTGTGTAAACATTATTGAGTTCTGGGACTAAGGCCAATCTGGCTATTGTTAGCAAGAAAGCCATAGGCAGAAATCCTTTGAGTCCTTATTCCAGGATAGATGTGAGAAAATTAATTATATAACTATATTTTATCCTCTGGGGAGGATCTACTCTCTTTCAGAGAAAGATAAAATGCTGAGTCAAGAATCCAATACTCTTGCCGATTCCCTGGTTTCACTAACCTAATTTCTCTTCTAGGAGTATACTGTGTACATTGTACCTCTCTTCACTTAACTATTTACCCTCTCTGGATTGGTCCTCTTCTGTAACATTGCCACGGGGCAACATCGTGTAGTTAGTCGATGATCTTAAATGCCATCTTTGAATTTAATTTTCCTCAGAAGGTAACATTTCTGCAAAGTTAACTTGATGTTTTATTAATCATTAAACAAATATATGCTCTGTGATTACTATGTAATATCATTTCACATTTCACCCATAGTTATAGATGAATTAAAACAGAGCAATGCTATTTCCAGAAATGCAATTAAAACTTTAATGTGTAAAATTATCAAGAAACAGGTAAGTTTAGAGATGTTTGATGTATGTGAAAATTATCAATAACTCTTATTGCAATGCTAGGATATAGAGCAATTGAGAATGCTCACTTAACTAAATAGAGCTCAAAATAATCAGCTACTCTATTTAAACTCAAACTTGGAGTTTAAAGAGCTTAGAAAGGAGTGTCGTAAGCCCAAAGCACACAATGTACAAAGGGATGACATCACTGAGGAAGGGAATGAGTAGAGAATAAGTGACAGGAGGGCATTCTGACAAAAGCAAAACAAGATGAGGGATTTAAATTATAACCAACCATAAGGAAAAAGGTAATTGTTTTTCAAAAATTTGATTTAATTCATATTTCCAAATATTTCTCCTTGGAAGAGGCTATGGTTGGTAAGTGACAAGTGATGCAGTAGCTGTAATTAACCTTGAGTTTGTTTCAGTGACACATGCTTTGTACACATTCAGTGATATCATGTATTCAAAGATTTTCTCACTCAAGCAATGAAGCTCTTAAAAAGAGGCCTTCCAGTGGTGAATCGTCAATGACTTGAGACCCCCTTTATCTTATCACCTGGCTCTACATTTCCATGGAAGGGTAACAAAAACTAATAAATCTAGCAGGCAAGTTATGTGAAATGTGCACACTTCTGTGTTCCAGAACACCGCCATGCTATCAGGCTGCCTTCAACATCACTAGGGCATGTAAGATTGCAGTTAATGGTCCCAGAGTAACAAAGAAACACAGAAAAGTAGAACACAAATCAAAGACATGTTTGAGGAAGATCTGTAATTCATGAAGTGTGTGGAAAAGAAATTTGTCATGGGAGTGCTATGCATGAAACAGGGTTGTTGAAGGTAGTATAGAACAATGAGTTTAGATTCCTACAGAAGTGATGATCACCAATACCAAGGAGACAAAATTAAGCTGTGTGTGTGTGTGTGTGCATGCGTGCATTTGTTGACTTTTTTTAATTTAAGAAAAAAACATAAGAATCCTAAATAATCATTTTGTCTCCTTTTGTTTGTACTTTGAAATGAGCTTGTAAAAATAATTTCACTTTTTTTAATTTTAACTGTGCTGAATTTTGATTTGTCAGTTAGAAAAATGTTTACTCCTATTATCTCTTTTGAATCTCTGTTTACTTTATGATCTTGATGGTTATCCATTTCCTTCATTTTATGCTCCTAATTTGATGTTGGAGTATCCAACTACTTTAAGACTTCCTTGAAACTTGCTTTTCCTTTTCTATTTTTTCTTTTCTTTCCCCCTTCCTGCCTTTCTCTCTCTCTTCCCATTCCTTTCTTTTGACTTTTCGTTTTACCCTTCACCTCTTTCTTTTTATTTCTATTTCTGCTTCTCTCTCTGCCTTCTATTTTCCTTTTCTCTATATTTAATGATTGTCTATTGTAGGCTGATGACATAGTACAAGAAACGCTAGACTGGGTTCCTGGAGATGTCCATTCTATATTCATGCCTTCAAAGGTTCTCTAGGTGGGTATGTTGGTACACATCTTTAATCACAACACTTGGGAAACAGAGGCAAGTAGATTTCTATGAGTTTGAGGCCATTCTAATGTACATAGCAAGATCTAGGACAGTCAGTTCTGTGTAATAGAGAAAGCAGGTTTCCAAAACAAACAAACAAAAATTTATAATCTAGTGATTGAGTGTAAAAAAGAGTAAAAAGAAAAGCATATTTTCTCTTCTTATGATTGGATACCATTGGAAAGGAATGAAAGTGAGACAAGAACAAAACTATGTCATTGCTTTCATGAAGACATATACTTAAAGGGCTAGAAAGATGGCTCAGCAGCTAAGAATACTTGTTCTTGCAGAGGATACAACTTTAGTAGCTTGCATCTACATATAAGCCAACAACTGTCTCTAACTCTACTTTTAGTAGCTCCAGTGGAGTCTCATGACTTCTATAGACACCAGACACTCATTTGGTGCTCATGCATATATGTAGGTAAACACTCAAACACTTAAAAATAGAATGAACTAATCTTTATAAAAAGACACATATGGAAGCTGGCTATGAATTTCAAAATTATTTATGTTGTTTCATTTTTACTGATGTTCATTGTAGTTTCTCCATGTATCCCTGTGAGTTTCAGAATTTTTTTTTAGGTATGTTCAATTGCTGACTCAGCTAGCGATGGTCTCTTTCTTCCAGGGGTCATTCAACCATTACTGAGATACTAACATTTTGTGTAACAGTAGACTGGTTTCACTTTGCATTGGTACAAAGATACCATTGAACCAAGGCACACTGCCACTTGATATCAGTAGAACATTGAGCCAAGAGCCACTCTTCCTCCATATCAGCAATTTAACCATTAGATTCTGAAACTGTTAACCATGAGAATAAAATTACTTGTCTGTGAACCTCCTCTTGTGTAAATCTAAATCTAGGGTTTGTAATTCTTGGATATGTGGGTGTGACAAAGCACAGACTCCAGGAGTTAAAAATAAAAGGTAATCTTCTAAATGAGATCACCAGGAAACTGCAGGAAAACAGATCATAAGTCTTTTTGTTTCAGTCATAGAAGTGAGTATGAAATTTTTTTGAGAATTTATAATATTCCTTAGTATATATAGGGCATATATCTGTGCTACTTTATTTTTATGTTATATATATTTCAAAATATGTTCGTTTCATAACAAAATTATCACTGAAATTTTCTTGCCAATAGCTTTTAACTAATTAAGTTTATATACATACCTTTGCTTTGGATGTTTCTGCTATTATTTGAGAATTTCTTTAAATATTTAGTTATTCATTTTATTTATATGTGTAGTATGAACTAACATGATATACGTGTACCATGTGCATGCTGAAACTCTTGGAGGAAAGAAGAGAACATTGGCTCCTTAAGATGTGGAATTACAAGCAGTTCAAAGATACCATATAGGAGCTCAAAATTACACCTAGATTCTTCGCAAGAACAGCAAGCAGTTTTAACCGCTGATCCATCTCCTCAGCACTTGCTAATAACTTTTTTAAATATAGTGATATTTACATTACATATTATGTTATCATAAATATTATACAATGCATATAGCATATAGTTATCTGGACTATAATGAGATGTACTTTAATTCAGCTTTATCCTCCTGTTATGCTCTCCTTTCCACCTCTATTACCTCTTCTCTATAACCATTAGTCCATTCACAACTTGCACAAGAAATAGTCCACATTGCTTTTTACTTGCAAAGGATTGGCATGAGGACAGTACTATTTCTACCCTTCCCTTTGACTGTTTAAATGTGTCCCCAAAGACAAAGCCATTCCATTTTTTGAGTTGGGGAAAAATGTCAAGAACATTAACTTGAACTTTCAGGAAGCCAATTGACTACTTAGTGAAATAATTCGGTGTGAAACTCTTCTGTGTGTTTAGCTTGCAATAGTCATTAGTAACATTAACAGCATTATCTGGATTCAAAAGAAACCTGGGTTTGACTTTGTGCTGTGTTGTATAATGATGCTTTCTATTTTTAACATGTCTTTCTTTATATATATGAGGGAGATTGAATGCATGTGTAAAGCACTGTGCTCAGAGGCTCATGTTCAGTGAAAGCTAAGGCTCAAGCTGGATAAGCAGGTATGGAAATAGGATATATGTGAATGGTGCACCAAATGAAATGTTCCTAGCTTACTTGAAAAGGACAGTTGACTGTGGCATTCAGTGAACACTTCCAATTTGTTGGAATTGGTTAGCTTAAAAAAAATTACCAGAGTAACCAAAAGTCTAAGATGAACAGCATCAGGAAATACAAATGAATATTCCTTCTTTTGGATGCAAATTCAGGAGTGAGCCCCCCAGGTTATATCTACTTAAAAATTGCAGTATAAATCTGCTTATTATCAGACCTACGAACAGTATAAGACTTGCAATTTCTTTCTTATAAATCAAAGGAAATAAAATACTTTTTAATCAAAGAGGTAAATGGATTCTTAAGATGATTATTTTATTAGTCACAATGGTCAAGATATGGAAGTAATCCAGACATACACTGATGGAGTAATGGCTAATGAAATTGTGCTATATATACATAAACAATGAAATACAATACAGCCATTAAAAAAAGTCATGTGAGATAAACTGGATTGAACTGGATGGTTCTATGCAAAGTAAAACAAATGCAAGAAAATAAATTCTTCATGGTTTCATTCATTTATGAAAGCTAAGCAGTTATTTTATAGAAATCAGTGACAGAATAGTGAACTCCAGGGAATGGAAAGAGGAGGAGGGAAGAGAAACAAGTGAGATAAAACATATCATAATTATTTAGAAGAATGGTCTCCCACAGAATGGTAAACTGAACAAGAATAAAATATATACTAAATACTTCAAAATAACTAGAGCATTTCAAGGAATTAAACTGCACAGAAATAACACATGTCAGGGGAGTTCAACATTTGATCATTACATATAGCACGAATTTCTGAAGGTCTTTTAATAAAAACTCAGAGCCAGAATATTGGGGTAAGTGCTGAAAGATCAGAGAGACAAAGGAACAAGCCACAGCCACCACCTCTTACCTCACCGACTCCTCAGCCTGAAAACCCTCTAGTTCCTGTCAATCATGCCTTATATACCTTTCTTGCCCAGCCATAACTTCCTGGGATTAAAGGAGTGTGTGCTTCCCAAGCAAAGGCATGAGATCTCAAGTGCTAGGTGTAAAGGTATATGATTCCCAAGTATGAGATTAAAGGTGTGTGCACCACTGCCTGGCTCTGTTTCTCTCCTAGACTGAGTCAGTCTCATGTAGTCCAGGGTGGCTTTCAATTCACAGAGATCCAAAGGGTCTCTGCCTCCAGAGTGCTAGGATTAAAGGTGTGTGCACTATTGCCTGGCTTCTGTGTTTAATCTAGTGGCTAACTCTGTCCTCTGACCTTGAGGCAAGCTTTATTAGGACACACAGTATATCACACAATTACACATGTCATAAAGCATCACATAAAACATTTATATTTATAAATATGTGTCTATTAAGTATTTCCAAAAATTTCCTTCAAAGAAAGAATAAATCATTTAAATCTTTCTGGCAGGCATTATGATTTCATTAGTATTTAGAACAATGCTTTAAAGTAGTTGTTAGTCCTGTATTATATGCATTGAAATTAATTAAAAGCTGGTGAAATAACATGCAAGGTGAAAATAATATCTTGTTCTATAGAAAGAATGCAAAACTATTACTCTAGGGTGTATTTAAACTTGTTAATGTAGTTATAGGAGATATTTGACTCTTTAGATGAGCTGTTAGAAACTTTCTACCTTTCAAGTTTTGTTTATGGAAGGTGATCATGTTAATACCACAGATATATACTATATTATTAAAGAAATATTAAATGAAGTATCTTCTGTTTTGGGAAACCTTTAAGAATAAATGATATTTTCATTCTAATTATAAAAATGTTTTAATAATTTTAATTTAAAAACTATTTGAATAACAGAAGAAAAATTGTTCAATCAGTATTTTAAAATTACTGTGAAACCTTCAGTGTATATGATGTCCACATTTTCCTTGTTTCCAAGGAAGGAAGACACAATGCAAACAGTGCATTTTAACTTTGTAGTACATTTGCTTTGTATTGCTGTGGGAAGGTCTGTATGTCAAATTGCTCTGATTGGTCAATAAATAAAACACTGATTGGCCAGTGGCCAGGCAGGAAGTAGGTGGGACAAGGAGAGAGGAGAATTGTGGGAAGCAGAAGGCTGAGGCAGAGAGACACTGCAGCTGCCGCCATGACCAGAAGCATGTGAAGACACCGGTAAGCCACCAGCCACATGGCAAGGTATAGATTTATGGAAATGGATTAATTTAAGCTATAAGAACAGTTAGCAAGAAGCCTGCCACGGCCATACAGTTTGTATGCACTATAAGTCTCTGTGTTTACTTGGTTGGGTCTGAGCGGCTGTGGGACTGGCGGGTGACAAAGATTTGTCCTGACTGTGGGCAAGGCAGGGAAACTCTAGCTACATTGTATACTCTTATAAATGGTTAATATCATTTTATATATACCTGATAACCCAATTAAAAAACAATGCTTACAGTTTCATGGAACAATAATATGTTGGTTCTTCTGAAACAAAGAAAGAAAATGAGAACATAAATCCCTAGAGACACAGGGACTTTTTCAGTGTGTATTGCTATTGGGAGCCTCACACAGTTTAGATAAACAATGCTCCCTATATTCTTATGCCAGATACTGCTATACCATTAGCTCTCAAGAACTAATATTCCATTCTCAATAATAACACTTCAAATTAACAGAAAGGATTAAAACATGTTTAGTATTGGATCACCAGTTTGTGTGCTCTTTCCTGACACTCTTAACATTCCTCAGTTATCTGTATTTCTTTGTACATGGCTGATACCTCCTGAGCTTCCTCCATCCACATTAGTATGGCCATTCATTGGTGGAGACCTTTTCAGTTCATGTTTAGTGAGTCACATTATTGAGACTTCATAGGTGTAGCTTCTGACATTAATTAGGAGACACTATCTCACAGCAAAAAAAAATTCACCTACTTGCACCATCATATGAGAGCTTTTCACAATAAACACATTGAAGTCAGATTACTGATTCAAAACATATGCATATGTAATTCTGTTATTCATTTTAAACACTTTATTTTCATACACTATGTTAGTTTATACTCTGACATAGAAAATATTGGGTACTCAGTGGGTTTTGATAGTTATTTTGAATCCTATACTTTTACCTAAAATGTATATGTATATATTTCTTCTGAAACACAAAACAAGCTTTTATATCATCATTTCTGTTTTTTATTTACAGTCATCCATCTACATCCTTTAGTATATATTCTCCTTCCCATTAATTTACTTATTCTTTTACTTACTTTTTCACTTTCAAAATTCATATAATATGTAAAGCCATATTAATAAACATCATATCAAAGCAAGCATAAGATTTTGATGGAAATACTTTTATGTATATAAGTATAATACAAATGAAATAATTTTCAAATTCAATATAATAATGACATGTGAATATCAAATAAATTTGGATACAATAGATTTGGTGTTTTCCTTTTGAGCATGATTAACTATTCAGCATCATTCGGGCTCAGATTGGTTGATTATAATCTTTCCTTTTTTTTTTATAATGAATGGTTGAATATAACAGGATTTTAGTGAGTCTATGTATATTTCTAAAATAAAATAATAGTCTATGTAATATTTCTAAACCTTGTTTATTTTTGGAAACTCTGTAATTTCAATTTTTTTTAAGTCAAGTTTAGGGACATTTTGTGGACTGTGCACTATGAAATGATTTTAGGATCTGTGACAGATTCTCTCTTGTCATTTGATGGATCAGAGGATAAAGCACATTCCACATAAGTATGACAACCTGTGTTTGGATTCCCAGAATCCCTGCAAATGTTTGGCAGGTGTAGCAGCTTGTCTGTAATCTAAGACCTTAGGAAGCAGACAGAGGGTATTCCATGGGCAACCTGGCTTGCTAGACTAGTCCAACTTGTGGGATCAGCAAGAGAACTCATCCAGGCAAACAAAGTGGAGAGTAATGGAAGAAAAAAACATCAACATCTAAGGTCCACATGCACATAGACACTAATACGTGCACTGGCACACAGGTGAATCCACTCACATGGAAATATGGAAACATGTGCCTGTCACATCTACTAAAAGAAAAACAAGTGCTTACATGAAAACGCCATCTAATTTCCCTAAGCTTTGGAAGTCTATCATTTCAACCCAGACCCTAGTATTTCTTATATTATTTAGCCTTTTAAAATTCAATACATATATATGCATATATTTAAGAACAAATCTAAGAGTGTTATGTGCAATAGGTTCATTTATTATTCATATTATTCATAATATGTTTCATAAAGTAAAAATTATGCCCTGAAATACTAATAAAATAAACCCTGAGATTTCCTTATATTGTAATAAATACCTTCTTAATTTTTACTCACACAAATCACACCTATATCTGTGTGTGAATGTTGTGTTGTTTTGTGTGCATGAGAGTGTGTGTGTGTGTGTGTGTGTGTGTGTGTGTGTGTGTGTTATCTTTCAAAATTCTGTCGATTTCATCATGATTCTGTAAAGGGCTGCATTATTTTATAAATTGTGTCCCTATATTTTTTAATACTTATAGTACAAATATTCCATATTAACATTAATTTGAAAATATCTTTCAATTTTATGATTAATATTTCCCTAGTGAAATAAAATACACGTGGTTTAGAATACATAGGAAATTTGAATACATTGAAGTTAAAAATATCATTTTGAGAGAAATGACATCTCATAATATTTAAACTTTCAAAGGTTGGGGATTCAGCTCAGTGGGAGAGCACATGCCTAGTAAGCAAAAGGCCCTGGGTTTGGTCCTTAGTTCCAGAAAAAAAAAAAATTATACTTTCTACTATCACGAATATAACACTTGGAATTTATTCACAGTTTTCAAGAATGTTTAACATAATTCTTCATAAATACTTCATTGTTAAGTAGTTTGTTAACTGGTTTCCACTTATAGTCTGACCATTTGGGGCCTTTCTTGAAAAAAAAATCTGGAAAGCAGAAAAATATTTATTATTTTCATTTTCAGCTACATACTTTATTAAATTATCACATTATAAGAATGTAAGAATAATTTACCTATAACTTTTAAATTATTACACTAAAAATTCCTTTTAATGCTTATATTGCATTTCCCTACTTAGATTTCATTCATGCAGTTCCTAGGCCCTGATAACTGGTAAAGGTGCTGGCCACATGCTTGACTTATTTTTGCTTGTGATATAGTCTATGCAGAGATGATAAAGGCATTCTAGACAACCTGAAATTTGTTGAGTGCTTAATAGGAGCTCGATATTGGGCTAATTGCTAATTCACTGATATTAAATCTTCCTGGCATTTCTGGAACAATGTTAATTGCATTCTATTTTAATATCTGGCTGAGTCACATACTTATTTTATTTAGAATTATTTTCATGCATATGGTGAGTATGAAGTTAGAGATTTTATTCTTCCTCAAAAGTCATTCAAAATTTAGAAAATATTTCATTATCTAGTCACCTTAATTATCTTTCATACACAATTCCCATAGCCTTAATATTCTATGCTTCATGCTGATTTTCTTTTTGTAACACAGTTTGTTTTCAGGCTTGACTTAAATAATATTTGACTGAGGCAATGTGTCCAACAATAGAATCCAATGTGGCAGGCAGACCTGGGGGATGTTAACATGGAGACCATTTGGCTGGTTGAGAAGAATCACTGTGGAAGCTGAAGCATGTTAGATTCAGACAGCTTGTCCCTGAACACTAGTAGTACTTCAGTGAGCCATTAGCCATTGTTTTGTCCATGACACAAAAAATGCTCCCAAGAGCAGGGGTGGCTGAAGGCTAAACAAAGGGAATATAAATGCTTACCATTGTCAGCACTGAGGAGCGATATTGCAGTGGCTGTCCACCAAATACACCAGGACAAAATTAACCATACTGCTTCTCTGACATTTCTCAAGACAGAAGTCAATTCAATGGACATTGGTGTCATCTCTGTCATAGCTGATGTTGGCAAAATAAAAGCCATCTTCAGCATTAACTACAACATCACTTCCTGTATTTGTGATTCCCATGTATTAAAGCAATGCCAACCAGATATAACATTATTTTGTTCAACAATTGTATTTGTCTACCCCTCCATCAGCCTCTTTAATTCAAGAGTTGTCATTCTTGTCGTAGTCTCCATTTATATGTTTTCCAATATGTAAAAAATATACTTTGAGGAGACCTGGTAGTAAATAGAATACTGAACTTGGATAGAGGTATAGTACAGTCTTTGTGTACTTGATACTGTAAAATTTTTGAGAAGCTGGAAAATTTCTCAAACATCCTTACACGGCTGTCATGCTTTTCTGTCTCTACAATCTGTGCTATGAAAAAAAATGGTTTAAATAAACTTCTGGATCTTTCCTTGAATTTGAATTTCTACTTTATCAACAAATAGACTGTTAATTAATGTCAAAGGGAAGTATTGAAAATTATCTGGTATTTTGTAACTGTGAGTATCTTAAATTCTTTTTAAGACTAGAGACTAGAGGTGTAGATTAGTGGTAGACTACATGTTGATCATGCACAAGGCTCTGAATGGGCTGAAAATCCAATAATAAGAATTAAATACTGTGTGCATCTGCATGAGTACATACATATTCACACACAGGGAGAATAGAATTTAAAATACTCATGCTGCTTAGAATTAAAGAGAAATGATTATTCAAAATAACCTGTTAGAGCATTACTCTATTTTTGTGACATTTAGAAGTCAAAATGCCTAGTGAGACTAATTTAAAGAAGATTGAATGTAATGAACATAGGTTTCCCTTGGGCATTGTTATATAATGACATCTGTAGAGAAAGGTCATAAATAACACAAAGAAATTTAGGGTTTTTTTTTTCTTCTGAATTTTAAAAAATCTAAAATATATTCTCCTGAGTAACAAAAGGGCCAGAGCTGTTATAGTTATCTGTTTTAATGATTGAGGTGTTTAAGAATGAACTGGGTTATGGATTAAACTGTGGTTCTTTTTTTTAATTTTATAATTTGATTTAATTTTACATATCAGCCCTGGATTCCCCTGTCCTCCCTCCTCCTACCCCCCTGCCTTCCTCCCAGCCCACCCCCCATTCCCATCTCCTCCAGGGCAAGGACTCCCCTGGGGATTCAGCTCAGCCTGGTAGATTCAGTCCAGGTAGGTCCAGTCTCCTCCTCCCTTCACCCAGGCTGAGCAAAGTGTCCCTGCATAGGCCCCAGGTTCCAAACAGCCAACTCATGCACTAAGGACAGCTCGTGGTCCTGCTGCCTGGGTGCCTCCCAAACAGTTTAAGCCAATCAACTGCCTCACTTATCCAGAGGGCCTGATCCAGTTGGGGGCTCCTCAGCTATTGGTTCATAGTTTATGTGTTTCCACTAGTTTGGCTATTTGTCCCTGTGCTTTTTCCAATCTTGGTCTCAAACATTCTTGCTCATACAATTCCTCCTCTTTCTCACGGATTGGATTCCTGGAGCTCCACCCAGGGTCTGGCCATGGATCTCTGCATCTGTATTTATTCTGGTCTATTGCAGGAGGAATCTTCTCTGATGGTGGCTGAGCAATAATATATCTATGAATATAGCAGAATATGATTAAAAGTAATTTCGTTGCTGAATTCCTTTAGCATTTGGTTTTTCTCCTAGGTTACTGACCTATCTAGTCTCAGGTTCATGGCCACTTGAGCAGTGTCAGGGAAGGATTCTAGTATTACACTAGTGCATCCTGCATGTAGGTCACCATTGTAGATAGAAAGACTTGTAGCTGGATTGGTGTTTACCTTTGTCCTTTGGTAGCATGCAGAGTACCTCCTCATACCAAGAACACTAACCAATATAAGTAAAGGTTCTACATAGGCACCAACTCAACTTTTCCATGTTCAATGAATTGTTGAGGTATAGTCTTTAGGAATAGCACCTTATCTTCAGTTTCTGGAAAACAAGCAATAGCCACAGCAATAGGCTTGGTTGTTTGGGGAAATTCCACAGGGCCACTTTGCCCAACTCAATGAGATGTAAGCACTTCCCAGAACTGGAGTCTTCGTTTGGTGACATGTTATTTGAATCATCCTCGTATATGTATATATTTTAAGAAAATTCTGCTGTAGTAGGTTTCCATATAACCCCTAAAAGGGCCCTTAGTTTAAATGTCCTACTCTGTATTCCCTTCCTCACTCTTTTTTCCTCTTCTTCACCATTTTAGTATCTTATACCAGTTCCTCCGATCATCCATTCATGGCTGTTTATTCTCTTTCAGCTTCCTAGGGTTATACAATCCTCCCCACTAGTCCCTTAATCTAGACCAAATTTTGTGGTTGTATGGATTATAGCCTACTTATCAAAGACTTAAAAGCTAATATTTACCTATAAGAAAATATATAACATATTTGTATTTTTGGAACTGGGTTTCCTGGGGTACTTAGGATGATTATTTCTAGTTCCATCAATTTGCCTGTGAATTTCATGTTTTCTTTTTTCTTTTAGCAGCTGTGTAATATTTCATTGTGTAAATGTACCAAATTTCTTTATACATTCATCTGTTAAAGATCCATGCATTTTAAAATTTCTGCTTATTATGAATAATAATAAATGATAAACATGTATGAGCAAATGTTTCTTTAGTAGGATGTAGAGTCCTTTGAGTATCTGCCCAAGAGTGGTAAAGCTGGCTCAAATATTGGTCCATTTCCAGCTTCCTAAGGAACTACCACATTGATTCCATAATAGCTGTACAAGTTTGCACTCACACCAGCAATGGATGAGTAGTGTTTCTGCTACATCCCTGTCAGAATGAGTTATCACTTGTTTTATTGAATTTGACCATTTAAATGATATAAGATGGAATTTCACAGTCATTTTTACTTTTATTTCCTTGATGCCTAAAGAGGTTGAACATTTCTTTAAGTACCTCTCAGCCATGTGGGTTTCCTGTTAATAATGTAACGCTTTGTACAGACCTGCACATCATTTTTAATTGGGTTGATTGTTTCATTGATGTCTAGTTTATTAATTCTTTGTATGTTTTAGATATTAGTATCCTTTTAGGATAGGTAATTGGTAAAATTTTTCTCCAGTGCCATGGGCTACCACTTTGTCCATATTTGAGTGTTCTTGCCACACAAAAGCATTTCAGTGTCATGGGATTCTGTTTATTTATTATTCTTAGTGTCTGTGCTATAAGTGTTCTCTTCAGAAAGCTGTTTACTATGCCAGAGAATTCAATGTATTCCTCATTTTCTCTTCTATTATATTTAATGTATCTGCTCTTATGTTGAGGTGTTTTTTGATCATTTGGAGTTGAGTTTTCTTCAGGTCGATACCTACAGATCTGATTGCTCCTTCTACACACAACCATGCAGTTTGAGCAAAACAATTTGTGGAAGATGCTGTCATTTTTCCAGTGTCCGTATTTGGATTCTCTATTAAAACTTAAGTGTCATACATAGGTGCTTTAACTTATTTTTCTTTCTTTAATTTGATTCATTGTTCAATGAGTCTGTTTTAATGCCAATACCATGTTCCATGTTGTTTTTATTACTATAGTTCTATAGTACAATTTGTGATGGTTGATACCTCCAACAAGTTTTTTGTTTCTTTATTTTTTATTCAGGTTGATTTAGCTCTCCTGGTTTTGTTTACTTGTATGTTTTTTTTTGTGTGTGTGTGTATGTATTGTGTGTTTTCAATATGAAGCTGAAAATTATCTTTTAAAGTTCTGTGAAGTTGTGTTGGATTTTGATGGTGTTGCATTGAAATCTAAAGATTGCTTTTGGTAGGATGGCCAATTTTAGTATATTAATTTTCCAGATCTATGAGAATTGGAGATCTTTCCAACTTCTGATTCCTTTCATAATTTCTTTCTTCAGTTTCTTCCACTTGCTTTGTTGGAGTTACCTCCAAGTCATTTTATATTTTTTTGTAGTCTGCTATGAAAGATGATGTTTCCTAATTTATTTCTTAGTCCTGAATATCTATCTTATAATGCTCTCTTTAGTGTATATTTTAATATTCCTTACTCTATAATGCCCAGGTACAAAGAAATGAAAATATACTAAGTGATGATATACATAAGTATATTAATAAGAGAGAACAGCATTCAAGAGTAGATTTTCAAAAGACGGCTTCATTGAAGCAAAGGGAAAGGCTAAAAATTCATCTGTCAAAAATATATGGTGTCATTTGCTAAATAGTTAGCTAATTTGTCTTGGGATTTCTGAAAAATGATACATATTAAACATAAGTTGGGATTTTTGAATATCCAATAAACTTTGAATACCTTCTTTTCATTAATAACAGAGCTTATTAGCTCAGCTTCAAATATGTCCAACTCATACTATAGAATTATAGACTTTTCATTTTCTTGGTCAAAGATGATACTTAACTGACAGTGTTGTTATCAAAGTGTGACTGTGGCTTTTAAAACAGAATCCTCTCAAACTTCTCTACTGAATCAAAGATTATTCAAGGCAGGTTTTTTTTTTTTCATTAGAGTCGTGCATAATGAAACAATATGGAAAATCCAAACATATAAATTGTTTTCCCCCGTGGCCTGTTCTTGTGCTCCAGTATTAAATAAACCATTTGTTCCAATTCAATTCAACTGAGTTGGAGTCTCTTTTATTCCATCAAACTTGATTTGCTCAAAAAATATTTCTAGGGACTAGGTAAATAGCTTATTCAATAAAGTTCTGGCTGTTCAATCACTGGGACCTCTGTTTGATCCATAAACCCCAGGTAAACAGCCACCTGTGTTCTTACAGTTTTATAATCCCTGTGCTGGGGAGATAATGGTAGGTGACCTAGAGCTTTCTGATCAAGCCAATCTCATCCAATACTATACAAGCTACAGATAAGTGAAGGCACCTGGCTCAAAGAACAAGATAGCACCAGAAAATGAAAACAAGTTTGACCTCTGACCTGAACATGTGTACACATATACGTGTACATATACCATGTACCTCTGCATCCCTACACACAAATGTATGTACACACAGACACCTTACATACTAATGTATGTACACACACACACACACACACACACACATACACACACACACACACACACACACACACACACACAGAGTCACAGTCACAAACATTTCTATGGAACTGTAAAGGAAGTGAAAGTCTCTTGGCTTTAAGTTTTCTATTAAATGTCTAGGATTGGGAGGACATATTGAATTCCAATTTCACAGAATTTGAGAAGCTGTGCCAGAATGGATGTGATTTAAACAAAGGTTTCAAGAAATAATAGAAGGAATAAACAAATATGTCATAAAAAGAAACAAGAATAGATTAATATAAAACCCTAATTCTTTGAAAGCTGGGGTGTTCAGATGTGAAATTATAAAGATAGCTAAAAGAGAACAGAGAGGGTCTAAGAGAACATCCTTGAAACTCGGCTTTTTGTGAGCTACATAGCAGAATTAGATACCTTCAAGAGAGGAATAATTAAATTAAATGTTTGCAATTGATGAAAATTATGCTAGAGACAAAATAATATCCCAGTATTGAAGGTATGCAACCAGGAGATACATTAAAAGTATACATAGTGGTTTAGGCTGGAAGACTAGTACTTTACAGTTTACTGTTTGCATCCTGCAACTCAGAGCTATATTTGTTTCTAAATATTCATCCATGCTGTGATTCTGTTTTCCTAAAGCTATCACAGTCTTTCAATGCTCTTCTTTCCACTCCTATAGTGCTATATTGATACCTACTTACATATCAGGCACTCTATAAATACTTGCAATTATATCACTTAAATTGTTCCTTCTTCAAATATGGCAGAATGGCAGCCTGTACTATTTCCAGTATACAAATATTATTATATGATTCTTTATTTATATTTCAGAAGGTTGTGTGAATTCCAGGTTCTACTATTGGATGAATTGAGCTCACTCAACTTTTTATGTTGAAGCTATGATCAGTAATATAATAATAATATATTATTAATAATATAAATACTCTTTGTAGAAGGAGCTTTTGAGAGAAAAATAAGTTTAATTAGAAGTTCTCTGTGTTGTATAGGCATAATGAGGTGAATATTCTTACAAGAAAATGATACTATTATAGTACCCCGTTTTTTTCCAATAGGTTATTGAAGGCTATTCAAGAACGTATCTCTCTGGAAATTAGAGGCCCTCACCAAGATCCAATAATACAAAAGCCCTGTTTTAGATTTCACAGCTTGTCTGATACTTTGAGAAATGTATGTTTTTTAGACTGCACAGTATCTAGGAATTTATCATCTGTTTTTAATAAAAAGCAATGGTGCGTATTCTCATGATTCTATTAATGCTCTTTGTACAAAAACCACACAGCTTCTGAACAGCTAATTGCTCCAGCCATGTGGTTTATATTTTTCCTAGAGGTAGAATTTATTGAGAAATTCTTTCATTATACATTCCTATGTTGGACCACAAACTCAGTATTCAATAAAAATTATGGACACTTTCCCTTGAATCATCCATAGTCATTCACTCACAGATACTTCTCTTCCTATTGATACCTAAGAATGAAATTTTTCATACAATTTCAGGAAATTTGTAGACAATGTGAATAGCAGTTCTTTACCTGGTTAAGAACAAGCCTTAGCAAATTGTTCCTCTTACCATCTTTTTTATTTTTATTTTTTTATTTTTTGCTTTTTTTTCATACAAGAGCCGACTTTATTCATTGCCTGAGACAATTTATACTCTGTGGGTTAAGAAAGGTTACATGAGTGAAGTTCTCATGAGTTAAAGTTGTATACAATGATAGAAGAAGCCACATGGGACAAAAACATGTTTTTCCATTCAGGCATAGAAAGGATAGGTCAAACATTTAATTGAGCAACACCACCAAGCAATAATGAGCAACTAAATGTCAAATCACATCTTTCTGCACAAAAACACATTGCAAGAATAATTTCTAGATTTGAAGAAACTGAGCTCATAAGACTTTTGTTTCATTTTCTTGGAGTGTTAACATAAGTATTCAGAATTCTCCTCAAATGACTCCTTTCCAAGACCAGGTCTGATGATAAATATAATTAATTTTATTTTATTTTAGAAAAAGAATATAACATATACATGAAGAAAGTTCTTTTAAAAATAGGGAGCCATACACACACTCACACAAACACATTTTCATATCTGGTGCCCTAGGAAGCCAGAAGAATGCATCCCATCTCCAGGACAAGGCTTTATTAGCAATTCTGAGCCATCTGATGTGGGTGATTGGAACCAAATTGGGTACCTAACAGCAGCTTTACAACTTAGTCGAATCCTCACCATGCCAATATCCATCATTTTGGAGATGCCAGTACCACTGGGTATTTTCCAAGACCATCAGCAGTGGTAAAGTAGAACCAGTAGGAGCCTAGAAGTTATGTGTACTGCAGAGCGCAGAGCCAAAAAATGACCCAAGTCATTTGGAGAAGCCCTGAAGATTCTGCGTGGATTCCAGTCACTAGAGGTTGAGTTAATTTATACATTCAGACTTCGTTTTTTGCTTTTTTCATGTTTTGACTGCCTTGCTTCTTCCTCTTGCATAGAGACAGTATTTAATTTAATTTTGATTTTTCCATGAGCCATATTTGAAAGGCTTTGAATTTTTAAAAGATTTTAGATTTTTAGTGAGATTGCATATTTTTAAAGAGAAACTATAATTTGTATGAATTTGTAAATATTGTTTGACTTTTATTAAAGCTGTTTATGTTTTTAATGCAGTATCTTGTGAATGAATATGGAAACAAAGGTTGGGGCTTAATAGTGCCATGTTTGTGTGTCAAGTTGAAAAGTGATGAATTGCACTGGCTACTTCGATGTCAACTTCACAAACAAGCTAGTTATGAAAGAAAGGAAACTCAATTGAGAAAACTCCATAAGATCTGGCTCTAAGGCATTTTCTTAATTAATGATTGATTGGGGAGGTGTCCTACATTCTATAAAAAAGCAGGCTGAGCAAGCCATGGGAGATAATCCAGTTAAGAAGCTACACTGCATGGCCTCTGCATCAGCAACAAGTTCCTGCCCCATTTAGGTTTCTGTCCTGACATCCTTCAGTGATAAATAGCAATATGGAAGTTTAGGACAAATAAACCCTTTCCTCCCCACTGTGCTTTTTGGCCATGGTGTTTCATTGCCGAAATTCTAACTAAGACGTCTTGTCTCAAAAATCCAAAATTAGGGTTGTGGACAAATGGCCCAGCAATTAAACACACTGGCTTTTTTTCCAGAGGACATGGTTTCATTTCCCAGCACCAACAGGGAAGCTCACAACTGTCTGTATGTCCTCTTATAGGGTCCTCTTCCAGGGAACACAACACTCACACACAGACTTAGATCCAAACAAAACACCTATGAATATTAAGTAAAAATAAATTATTTTTAAAAGAATATATCACATTATGGAACTTTCCCTAACATAACCTGGACTCATCTCTACACAACTAAATCTTTTGTTGTCTTCATTTACATTAAGAGAACTGCGTTTACAATTACAATAAGAAGCAATGGTCAGAGTCTATTCACAGAGGGACAGAAAGGATTCAATCCTTCAGTGATCATATAGGAAATTTCATCACCTCCCAGTGATAGAAGACAGAAACAATAATGGCACAACTTCATCTTCTACAATATAATAACATATTGGCATGTTGAGAATTTTCCTCTTACCATCTTTGAGCTTGTCTATGGTAGTGATTTTTTTCCAGTTGATCTAGTACTTAGACTTCTTCTATCCTTCAAATATGTCACGAATTACCTCTACATACTGTACAATGTATTTGTTTTTAAATTTTATGTCTATTTTACACACTATTGATTACTCTCATCCACTAATGTGGAGCAGACATTTTGAATTTTAAATCTGCTTTACAATAGAGGGAACAAAGGCTCACTATATTTTTGCATAGGCCATGGAATTCTTTCCTTTCAGTGTTAGTTATAGAATTAAAACAAGAATCTGCTACCACTTCCCAAATGAAAAGAGAAAAATAAATTGATTTTTTTAAATTTCAGAGGCTGGGAGAAAGCTCAGTAACAGTGTTTGGCTTGCATATGTAAGGCCCTTATTCCTATTTCAATTTCCAACAGAAAATAAACAAAAAGCAAGTAAAGAAATAGATATCAGTATTTTTATGATATCATGAAGTTTAGTACTATTAGCAGAAGATCGATTACACGCACTGATACAGATTCGTGAAAGAAGCACCTACCCTGAGAAAGGATCATGGTCAGAAATAATTTTTCTGTCAGGTTTAGTGGCTCATGCTTTTAATCCCAGCATTCTGGAAGTAGAGGCAGGAGGATTTCTGTAAGTGCAAGATCAGCCTGTTCTACATAGAGAGGACCAGGCTAGACAATGCTACAAAGGGAAACCTTGTCTCAGAATAAAAGAAAAAAGAAGGGAAAAAATGGAATTCGGTATTGCTTATTTTCTTTTATATTTGACCACCACAGTAAGAGATTATGTATAGATATAAATATATGCACATAACTGTGTTCACAACTTTTATATATTATTCATTAATTTATATATAGAATACAAACTTTATTTTAGTAATATATATAAATATATAAACATATTTAAAAAATTATGTGAATATAGGTAAAACTCAGAAGTGTTTGAATATTAAATTGACATTATCATTATAGAATTTTGACTGGAACTCAAAGTAAATGTCATAAAGAATAAACTAATACTGATTATAATGTTTTCAACAGTTGCGAAGTTACTATAAACAGTATATTACTTATCTGTTGTAACATAACAAATTACCATGAATCTTAGAGACCTAAAATGAGAGGCATGCCATAACCAAGCTCAGAGTCTTTACCTGATATCAAGATTTAGATCTTCTCTAGTTATTTCACCAAAACTCTGTCACTCCCTGACTGCTCATTTCAGTTCTTGACCATAAAGGTCACTATCAAAACAAACAAAAGAGTAAAAGATATGATGAATTGTGGAAGCCACAGTCTTTTGTTATGTTAATATCACAAAGACATCCCATCACTTCTGCAGTGGAAATAATTGTTATGTTAGTCACAGAGCTGAGGAGATAGCCATCAGAGTAATTTGCAAGCTTGAGGACTTGATCTTGATCCTCAGAACCCATGTGAAAGAAGGAGACAAGATGGGTCCATTTACATTACTGAAGTGGCAGAGCCTGGTGGATCTACAGAGTTCTCTGACTGGCTAGATTTGCCAAGTTGGTAAGTTGTAGGCTAGTGAGGGAAACTATCTCACTACAGACAAGCAATGTCTGAGCAAACACAATGACTTGCAAGCATATATCTGCACATACACATGCATCACATTGCTCAAATTCTCCCCCCCTCTCTCTCTCTCTCTCTCACACACACACACACACACACACACACACACACACACACACACACTCAGAGAGAAAGAGGTAATAGAGATAATAAAGAGATTTATGCCAGTTTCATTTCATGCACAAGAATATGAGATTCCAAACATGGATTTATTGGATATAATTTCAGAGGCTGCCTACAGTGTTTGGCATGTACCACCAAGCTTAGTCTTGAACATATTCATGATTCCAATTTTTCCTAAAGCTGAAACTGTATATTGGGTATTTGTATTTTGGCATGTTACATGTTACAAGAAAAACAGGCAATAATGGCTGCCACTAGAAAAAAGTGAACTAGCTCCATGAATGGAGAAATCAATAGTTATAATAGAGAAAACATATGTATCTTTTAACATGATAGATCTTCCTCAAAATGGTTGTGGTTTCTTGGATGTTTTTGGGTTCAATTACTCAATGATCCTTAAGTTGGAAGAAAGTTAGATTATAAGGTGTTGAGTGCCTGAGAAATGTGCTTCTAACTTACCCATTTGTGGATCATAACTCTTCATCATGTGCATATTGGGTCTCAAAGAAAGACTTCCCCATAGACCAAAAGGTGTTCCATAGAGCTGAGTAGTTATAATCAATGTAAAAAAAGATGTGGCTGTTTATGTCTTTTAAAAGAACAAATAATTACAGCAAGTGATCTTTATGCTATGATAAATGTAGAAACAAAAAGAAGTGATTACAGAAAATGTATAAGTGTAAAAAATGTTTTCAATCAACATATGTACATATGTTTGCAATGTGGTAATCTAGCTCTTTAAGTAACAGGTTATAATCTATTTATCTATCTCTTGAGTTAGAGCAGATGTTTATCTAATAAAACTGAGAGAAAGCATAAGTTTATGCGTAGTCCTTGGATTTAAGTGGCTTTACATCTTCCATATGAATAAATCTGTGTTAGTCTGCTGTATAGAAAGAGTCACCACAACCTGGCCAATCCATCCTGAATATGAGATAAGTTTTTTTAACCAGATATTTAATCTCCATAATTTCAGTGCTTTTATCAAATACCTGAAAGAGTATGAACAGCACAATAGAAATAAAAAATATTCAAAACTCAGAAAACCTCAAACCAAAACAAACAAAATGAAATATAGAAAAAGCAGATATTTATACCCAGCCTGTAAACACATGTGTTATATAATGTAGTTTAAAGCCATTCAGTTTTCTAGTGGTTTATAGTCAATAAAGGCTAACTCTACATACATGAAGCTAATAAATTGTCTTACCATGGCTTACCACAGTCCTGTCTCCTCGTTCTTTGAAAAGATTTTTTCTTTTCTATTCCAAGGTATGTACATATAATATTAATTACTACTATTGATACTGTTTTATACAAAACACAATTGCAAGTGTCTCCTTTGAATGAGACTACTATTAATTTCTCTATCCTAGAGTCAAGGAATATTGGGAAATTACCCACAGCTTGTTATTTATGCTGATAGGTAGCAGAATATGACAGTGTCTTCCAAAGTCTTAGTTGCAGAGTCATTAACCATCTTCTTATTCATTTCACATTCCCCACCAGCTATTCCTTTTTTTATTTACAAGCACTTGAAATTATATAAAGACTAGGAAAAATATGCTCAGGGGAGTTGCCATGGTTACACATATTTTCACCTTTACCACACTCTGTCCTAAGTGATGAAGTACTTTCAGAATCAACTAATGATTCTTAAAAAAAAAAAAAAAAAAAAAAAACTACTCTTCTCTCTTACCCACAGACATTGTGATTTCAATGGCACAGTGTTTAGCAGAATGCTGGGATCTTTAAGTTAAATTACAAGATTTTAATATGTGGTCATGCTTGCATGTCACTGCTTTTACATTACTCTCATCCTCTGTACCCTTCAGTATATCAATAGCCAAGTAGACAAGGGAGATCTTGCTTGCATGTATTTCATGCTTCTTATGAGCTAGCTCATATGTACTTTCTTTTATTAGTTAGCCACTTCATGTGAAGGCTCTTGGGTATTGAGGTCTCTGTAGCAGTAATGAAAGCAGCTATCTACAGCGCAACAAAGTAGTGTCTACAAAACATCATGTGGGACTACTAAGGTGCTACATTCCTGTCCAGATATGAAAATGAATTATCTCAGTCACCTGAACTTAACCCAGATCTCATAATTATGACTACCAAAAATCCTGAGATATGTCTTATTTTTCTATTTAAGTGATCTTACAGTTTTACTCATTTGTTTTTCATGGATATTTTCCATCCAGTGTATAATCTGTTCCAAAGCCCCTAGATGACACCAAGCATTTCACAATAGTTATTCCTTATTATTTGAGGATTTGTAATTCACACAGTTCAATTAGCTATGTTAAATGAAGAACTTTCTTATTTTACTTAGTTTTATTTCTGAAATAAATTTTTGTCTCCTTTTCTTTAGTTGAAGATGGTTATTTTTTTTGAACTTTCTAATAGCAAAAATGCTAAGTACCATCAGTAAAATGACATTCAATAGCTGTGTGGATGAATATCATCCCCTAAGTATTTTGATGTATCACATGTCCCTGCATATCTGTAAGCTACAGGGTAAGTCTGGTATCCAATGTCTATCATTCAATTAATAGAAATAGCAATTTATCCAAACAAAAAACAGTGTGATTACACACTCCACTGAAGAGTTTAACTTTTTGTCCCCTCTTGATTTTTGAAATTTAAGTTAGCTTGTATTAAGTTGTTTCTAATGTGAAAAAGTGAAAGACTTGGGCAAACTGTTTTATTGTAAAAAATACTAAGAAGAAAATAAGGTGTGATACAGCTGTTAGTCAAAGAGTTGTACAACCTACTGGAATATTCCATTATTTCCTTTGGCCCATTTTTTCTTTTTCTATTATAAAAGTATGTTATTTTTAAATGTTTAAATTGAAGTAGGATTGTATCACCTACCCTCTTTTCTTTCCTTTGCCCAGGTCCTTCCTGCCACCCTCCCTAAAATGCCTCAAATGTCTCCACCAACTCTCAAGTAGATAAATTGTTTTTGTTTTGCATTATTGTTCTACTTTTAAAAAGCTTGTTTATCTGAAGTACACAAACAAACAAACAAAGGTAACCAATTGTAAGGCTAGAAGATTTTCAGCCCTTTATTTTTCTTTCTTGATTTCCACATTTTCTGAGCAGAAAATGGTTTAGTTCCTTTAATTTGAAATTGTCTTCATATTGTTTAGCTGCTTGGTTCTTATTGTGAGATTCTACTCTCTTCTGTAAATATGAAGACTCTTTCTCTCTGGCTTCCCAGTGTTTCCTTAGCAACATGCCCAATCCCTATTCTCAGTGGCCTACAAAACTTAATTACTGAGCAGGGAATGTTATTTAGACCCTCATGATATTTGCTCTTCTAGGCCTGGATTATAGTTTTACCACAAGAGTAAGGCCTTTACATAATTGATTAATTTTATAGATGTGAAGATCCAGAAATCTGGAAAGGATCTCTAATCAACCAGGTGAATCTAGTCGAATCTTATGTGTTTTTAACACCAGAGAACTGTTCCTGTTATCAGGTAAGGCCTGTGACAGAAGGTGCTGAGAGGTCTGTTTGCTAACAGATGGCAAGGGAGTAAGAGGGATAGCCCCAGGGGCACAAAGAAGGGAATTTTGTGGAGAGCATTGTTCAACTGAAAAGCAGAGTCATGTGGAGCCTCATGTAGGAATCCAACACCCTATTTTTGGTTTCATGAGTCCCTAAGCAGAAATAATAGTCAAGTTAATCTGAACATCTGACAACAGAACTGTCAGGAAATGAATGTGTATTGTTTTAACTGTTTTAATTGTATAGGAAGTGTATTGGAAGTATACCAGTGTACAGTGGTAATAAACTATTTCAAAAAATTGACTATCCTACACTTAAGAACTTAGAACACTTAGTGATATTTTTGATGTGCTCTATATCAATATAATGCTACTACTAATGATTTCTTCAGGATTTTCTTTTATTCTTGTCTTTCCTTGTTCAATTTATAGTTATTGAGTGAGAGCCCCATCTATCTAAGCCATTAACTTGACTTCTGTCACATGAATTTCTGCTATAATTTTCCTTTATTTAAGACATTTAGCTTATCAAAGAAAATTGACATGCATCACAGTGTTCATAGATGAACACCAATATGGAAGAGGAAACCCAAGTCCTTGGAATCAGAGTTTTAACTAATAGCTTTGTAACACAAGTATTTTGATAATTAGAAAATAGGCACCCAGATACAGATATTTTGCTCTTCTTTCCCTTCAAACATAATATAAAATTTTAATTAGTGTGAAAGTGTCTCTAAAAATTATATTTTAATATGAAGTAAGCATAAAGCATATGCCATTAAACCATCACACACCAAGTTTCACTTAATGGAATTCCATGTAATTGATTCCACATTAATACTGGATAATTAAATTATACATAAAATTTTGGACTCAGAATTGTCTATACAAATGTAATCATAAAAAATTAAATTTATATTTGTTTTAAAGAAACACAAGTAATTTACATACTTTGAGAATTAAGCTATGAAATTTGTGATTATGTGTTACACACAAAATGGCCACTTAAGTCTCATTTTAGCTTTTGTTTAGTTATAGGAAATTAAGTACATCTAATACATGCTTCTATGGTTGATTAGAAAAGATCCATCAATTCCATGTATTGAAATACTCACAATCATACATTCACTTAACATACAGCTATCTGTATTGATTAAGGATATTTCTAGGGAATATTTTTGGATAGTCACTTATTGTTGGTAAAGTTTAAACCAACAAGAACCAAACATCATGGAGTAGACAGTAGAGTGTTAGGTATTACATGTTTACTTCATAGGAGAAAGGATGGTTAAATATCTGGTGTGAGTTCTCTCTATGGAGAAATGTATCTTCTTATAGATTACTGTATCAAGTAATTGTCAGTTCATAACATATAGAAAATCCCAAAGAGGAATGGCTATTGCCTCCTAGATCATTCTGGGCCCTGTCAAATTGACAAGTTTAACCATCACAGGTAGTAAGTATATGGACTGAAAGACAATCTAAACAATAAAAACCAATGGAAAAATTAGATGACCATGTGCAAAAGAATGAAATTGGACCCTCTCTCAAAAATTATGAAAATCAATAAAAATGGATTAAAAACTTCAAAATGAGTCACAGAAATACCAGGAGAAAATGTAAAGTAAATATTTTGGACCTTTGGAGTGGGCAAAGATTTCTTAATTTAATAGAATGGAAACTAATGGAAAAAAATAAAGAAATGGAATTAAATCAAACTAACAGCTGCTGTACAGCAAACACATATTTTCTTATATGAAGGAACAGCCTACATAATAGAAGATATGATGTATAGGCAAGAAGTCTATAAATAAAATTTTTAAAAACTCAAAAACTTAGCCAGGAAGTGGTGGCACAAGCTTTTAAACCCAGAAACTGGGAAGCAAAGGTGGGTGGATCTCAGTGAGTTCAAGGCCAGCCTGGTCTACAGAGCGAGATCCAGGCCAGCCAGGACTGTTACACAGAGAAACACTGTCTCAAAAAACAAAAACAAGCAAACAAATCTGAAAAACTTGGGAATAGAGAAGCAGCTCAGTGGTGAACAGTGGTTAACAGTACTGGCTGAGTCCAGAGGCAGGGTTTTATTCCCACACAGTGACTCACTATGTCCATCTGTAATTCCACTCCCAGAGAATCTTGTGCTCTCTTTTCTAGCCCCCATAGGCACCAGACATACACGTGGTATAAACATATATGCAGACCAAATATTCACACACATAAAATAAGTAATTAATCACACAGTAAGGTTACTGAAGACATGAACCTGCTGTACATTTTATAACACAACCAATCACCATTGTTAGATGAGGTTTACTTAAAGTTTACTTAAGTTTACTTCTTTTTAAGCATTAGGGAAAGTAAAGTATGTATATATTAAAATATGACAAATTATCCATTAGTTTTTGTAAATTTATGTAAGTTCATGATTCATTTCAAATAAAATCAAAATAGGAAAATTATAAATAAATTCTGCTTACTTTTCTTAAGTGACTCTAGTTTTTAAAGATGCAAATGGCAAGAATATACTGTCTATTATATCCTCTGGTATTTTTATATTTTGTGACTCATATTTAAGTTTTTTATCGATTTTTATTGTTTTTCATAATTTGTGAGAGAAGGTCCAATTTCATTCTTTTGTACATGGTCTTCTAATTTTCCCATTGGTTTTTACTGATTAGAGTGTCTTCCAGTCCATAAACTTACTACCTGTGGATGGTTCAAGTTGTCAACTTGACAGGGCCCAGAATGATGGAGGAAACAATAGTCATTTCTCCTTGGGATTTTCTATTTGTTGGTCTCTATGTATAGCTGTGAGGAATTAACTAGATTAGATTAATGATGAAGAGAGATCTTATCTGTGGGTTGCCCTATAATATAAGTTGATAAAAAGAAGTAAGCTGACTATGAGCATTCATTCATCTTATCTCCCTAAATGAGGACGCTTTGTGATCAGCAGTTTCCTGTTACATTCCTTGCCATAAAGGATTGTTGCATCTCAAACGGTGAACTTAAATGAATCCTTCCTATCTTAAAAGCTTTCTCATCAGCTATTTTGACCCAACAATCAGAAGAAAAAAAAAAACTAACATAGCAACTATTCTGAGAAACAGCAGTAGATATGGAGATTCATATGTAAGCTTTCTATTCCATAACATTAGAAAATATGTCTCCGCAAAGTCCAAAATCCTGGTACTTTTATTCCTACAATTTTATTATGTATTCTGAGTCTGGTATGATAATTCTTGTTTACTTTTATGCAAGACAGCTTTGATCATTAGAACTTTTTGGAAATTTCATTTAAATTGGGGTTGTTTTTCTCTAACTCAAGAATTTCTTAGAGATTTTGTTTAATCTACTAATTGCTTGGGATATTTTAACAGTATTAGATCTTCAAATTCATAACCATGTTTATCTCTTCATCTTCATGTCCTATTCAATTTCTTACATCAGTTTTTCTTTCATAATTTTTACTCTAGAAGTGCTCCACTCTTTGATTACATTTGTTATTAAGTGCATTTTTCATAGTTACTGTGGATTTTTTTTACTTCAACTTCAGATAATTTGCCATTAGCATACAAAATTCTACTTGTTTTTTCATCTAACAACATTACTGAATTTGTTCATTGTCAAAAGCAAGTGGTCATTTATTTAGGGATTTATACATAGTAAAAGTACTTGCTGAAAATTATAGAGAAAATTTCATGTTCTACTTTCAATACAACATCAACCCTTGAAGAATTATAAAAGGTCTTTTAAATCTTAATTTATGTTATTACTAAGTATACTCATTCAGTACTTCTTAATCACAAATGGGTATTGAACTTTATCAAATTCCTTTGTTGAATCTTTTTTTCCTTTATTATCTTCACTTAGTATTTCACAAGAATGATTGAAAAACAAATCTCAACTGGGCATGATGAGTAACTAAATGACATTTTTCTTTTATCTTCTTTTCTTTTTTGCGTTTTGCTTTTTAGAGACAGGATTTTTTTATTCATTTTATTCATAGTTTGGTAAGGTATGTGTGTTTAGAAATATTTTCTCCATTTACTTTAGATTATCAGATTTGTTTCTATGTGTTTATCATGATGATGTTTTGTAACCCTCTGCTGTCAATCCAACTATTTTCATCTCCAATTTTACATAGGCGAATCTGCTATCTTGCATAGTTTATCTTAGGTTTTTCTGTTTATGAGTAGTTCAGAAAATTGTATTCTTATAACTTTCTAGCTTTATCATATATTCAGAAATGATACTCAAAATCTTTTGATGAGATTAATTGAAGCTTAATTTTTGCTGGTACATATGATCTGAAGATCCATATGCACTATGCATTTTTTGTGTGGAGTATAATCTCTGCATAAGGGTCATTTTTTTTTCCTATGCTGAAGTGGAAATCTAGTGCTTTTAGACTGATGTATTATTAAGAAATTTAAAAACTGATGAAGAACTAGTATCTACAGCAATTGTTTATTTTTCTTTCCCTTCTTTTAAGCCTGTTGATATGTTCCAAATATAGTTAAATATTTTAACATTTGATGCTTATATATTTGGAATTATTTCATCTTGCTCAATTGAACTCTAAACCATAAAATGTTTAGTATTCTTATTTCTTTTTTTTACTAAAACATAATTTATCTGATATAAATTTGGCTATGATTTTTTTCTCTTTCTTTTTCCATTATCATATCTGTTTCTCTAATTTCTCATTTTAATTGATTTCTCTCCTAAAGATAAAGTGAACTTCTTATAAGTAACATACAGTTGCACCATTTTAAAATTTTTATTTTGCTGCTGTCTGCATTTTATTGGAAAATATATTGTTTACTCTGAAAGGAATTATTAGTAAAGGGTTTGCTATGCACATTATAAACAAACCTTCTTTATGTCTTTCTTCTTTTGTCCTTTTGTCTTTTTTGTTCCTCCTTTAATTTTCCTTACAGTTAGACAATGTAACAACAAATAAAGAGAAGTATTGGTCCATTTTTTCAATGGACATAGTCATAGAAATCCCCACCAACATGTTGGAAAATGTATCCAACAACACATTAAAAATGTCACTCTCAGCCGGGCGATGGTGGCTCACGCCTTTAATCCCAGCACTTTGGAGGCAGAGGCAGGCAGATCTTTGTGAGTTCTAGGCCAGCCTGGTCTACAAAGCGAGTTCCAGGAAAGGTGCAAAACTACACAGAGAAACCCTGTCTCGAAAACCAAAAAAAAAGAAAAAAAAAATCACTCTCCAGGACCAAGTAAGAGAGCTCTCAAAAATCCTATAATGTGATATACTAAGTGAAGAAATAAGGATAAAAATGTGATAAGTTCACAAGATTCAACAAAGGAATTCAACACTCATATATAATAAAAAAGTACTGAACAAATTGAGCTAGAGATATGGTAAATCTATATTTCTACAAGAACTGACATTGAGTAGGAAACTCATGAAAGCTTCTTTCTATACTTTTCAGCAAGGACTTTTACTGTGTGTAAAACCCTTAATAAATTCCCATAATTTTTACCATATTTCTTTTGAGGTTATGTGGCCTATTCTAACATTGTGTTTTACATCTTGTCATTTTTTTATTTGATTGTAGATTTGTGCATTGTTTTTGCTGGGATGTTTATAGTTTTTCTTGTTATTAAAATCAACTGCTTTGAAGTGGTAGTAACTTAACATGATCATAAAGCTAGGAATAGTAAGGAATATAAAATATACTAATTTTTAATATTTCCTCTCTAAATTTGCCTGTATTGCCTATTAACTTATTAACATAGCCATTATTAATTTTATTTTTTCCAGTCTGCATACAGTATACACAAATTTAAACATTTATGATGCTACATGATTTTCAGATTAAATAAATCTTCTTATCATGTAGAATTGAATATTTCTGATTGCCATATATTCCCTCATCTTTGGTTGCTCTGTGAATATCTTTTTCTATCCATGTCTAGTGAGTAGCTCTTCTAGGTACTATAATCTTAGTTTATAACTTTTTAAAATTGAATTTTCTCTTCAGTACTATGACAATCTCATTTCAATCTCATGGCATTAAGGTCTCTGAAGAGAAACATGCTTTCAAAGAGTTGGGATATCCTTACATGTCATTTGTCTCTTTTTCTCCTCTTTCCTTGGGAATCTTGTTTCTCTCCATGAGCTTCTTGTCAATTTCTGGCATGGTTTCCTGAAAGGTTTGATGCTTCTAGTATGGAACATTATCAGAAAATTGAGCAAGCATATATTTATTCCAGTTTTAGTAATTTAACTGTGGCCATCAGGACAAAAGTTCCAAACAGACTGATGTCTCTCTAAATCGGTAGTAAATTATTTTATTTCAGCACTACATGGTTCACAGGCTCATTTAACAGGTGTGTTGTTTAACATTGACATATTTTTAGCACAAGAAGATTTGTTCCAAATTTGTAGTTCATGTATTCTTCAAAACGTCCCATGATAGTACCAAGGGAAAAAAAAGAACATCTCATATTCACAAACCTCTTTCCATGTCACAATAAACCTTGATGCCTATTCTAAAGTCAGCATTTTCTAGGCAGGTATTTCTGTATCTGCCAGTCTCTATGCAGAATTGCAATGGATAGATACAATTCTAACTTCTATGTTATGCCTCTGGCCATTAATTCCACAAAACCATATCACAGTCTGACCTCACAGCCCACCCAGACCAGGATAGCACTGGGAAAATATCAAGACCTGCACTGCTACATACAGTATGTTGTTTGTTGATGTGCATCATGACCTCAGTTGGTACTGACTACACGTCGAAGAGACTCTGAGTGGTGTGCAGCCTTGTGCTGCTGGTGCTATTCCATCAGTGCTGTGCACGGTGATATCTGTTGACACCTTTTGTTAGTGTCTGCGCAGTGTTGGGTTCAACTGGCTGTTACTCTATTTCAGAACAGAGCCCTGCATCTGTTGCCTTTTAATGTCCCAGTGAGTAGGATATTGCCCTGTGACCTGCTTCACTAAGGAAATAGTGAAAGTAGTCTCTTGGCTACCTAGGATGACACCTGAGTTTCATAATCACAAGAATGTTTATTGTATTTTTAAGGGACAAACTTATCTTACAATTGATAATGATACAGATTGTTAGTATACCTCATTCATGACAGGTTTCTTTCTGGTCATTGGAAGATCTAAATTTCCACCTGAATGTTCTGATATAATAGTAGCTGTGAAACTCATGATTGAAGAATATGTACTAGACCTAAAGTTAACTCACACCTGGATCTCACACCTCAGAACTGGATGAATTTCAATGTGGAGTGTGTCCCAGTCCCAGTCTAAAGGTTGCAGTGAAGTAAGCCAAAATGGTCTATTGAGCACACAAGTCTGATGCCAGTGCAAGGCTACAGACACCGGGAGCTCTGGTCTTTCTGTGGGCTCTTGCCTCTCTGTTGATTGTCCTCGCTCTGATAATTATACAACTGCTTTCTAAGTCAAAGGCCAACGCTACCTTTTGTGTCTTCTCTTCCATAGTTTAAGCTTTACCTTCATGCTCTTTTCTACCATAAGAGAAACTTGGTGAAAGCAATCTCTTTCATTAAGGGAAATCTCTTTGATATCTTATGAACAGTTATTGGAGCATAAAATAAGGCTATCAAGCCTGGGAATGTTGAACTTTAGGGTTACCTTAACACTGAGTATCACCATGTCAGTTCTGGTGCTTTCTAGATTCTAAGGAGTTTACTTAATTTCTTTTCTTTCTTCATGTGGAAGATATTGAAGATTGTAGAGGAATGACATGGGCAGCTCTTTGTTTCCTGCCTCGTTTGTCACATTTTTGTTATCTTAAGAGCAATTGCTACAGTTTCTCTAATGATTTCCTTGTCTCATCTAAAAGTGGCTTATTGAGTATCTAAATGTTCAAATATGTGTGAATGTTTGGAGGCAATTATTGCAGGATCAATTCAGACACCATCCTGTTCTCCATCTGAAACTAGTTGTTGTATGTGTGAGGCACGGTGGTATGCACATGCATGTGAGGAGGTGCACAGAGACCATCAGGTGTCATGTTCCTTCAATTTCTGCATCAGTCCTTTGAGATTGGGACTTTCCGTGAACTAGAAGCAGGGCTGGTAGGGAGCCATCCTCAAGAATTCTGTCTCTGCTCTCCACCATTATGAGGTTTCAGGCACCCATGGACACTTCTTGATGTAGGTAATGGGTATTTGAATTCAGGTTTTCATGCTAGTACAAGAGATTTTATTTGCTGAACCATATCTCTAGATCCATAATGTAGAATTTAAAACATTAATATAAATTCAGCTTACTTTTCAGTGCTGGTTAACATTTTCCACATGAGGAAAGTTGCTGTTATTTGCCAGTATGATTTTCATTCATTTATACATTCTTTACTATCCTCAGATTTCAAGTTCTTCCAATGGTTTTCTGTTTAAAACAACAGAGCCATCAGCAGCAGCCATGATTATCAAAGTAAAGGCCCTTTAATGGTTGGATTTATTAGAAATGCTTTATAGATACAACACAATTTTATGACCCACTCAATAATATTTTAGAAAATATTGACAATGTCATCTAACATATTTGACAATATAACTAAAAGTTACTGTGATGATTAAATTTCCTCTTGCTTGTACACAGGTAAAATTCTAAATGACACACAAGACATGCCATATGAATAATGCTGATATGAAGATAGTTGAGCATGTGTCCTTGTGGTAAGATTGAGCATTCCTTAATTATATGCCCAAGAGTGGTATAACTGGGTTTTGAGGAAGACTTATTCCCAATTTTCTGAGAAACCGCCATACTGATTTCCAGAGTGGCTGTACAAGTTTGCATTCCCACCAACACTGGAGGAGTGTTCCCCTTGCTCCACATCATCTCCAACATAAGCTGTCTTTAATGTTTTTGGGAATCCAGTTGATGAGAGAGAGGAGAGATTCTGCAGGCGAGGAACGTCAAGATCATGATGGGAGAATGTACAGAGATGACCGGCCATACTAGTGGAAGCCCTTGAACTGTGGACTAGTGGCTGTGAAGCCCCCATGGGACTGGACTAGGCCCTCTGGACACAGAAGACAGTTGTATGGCTCAAACTGTTTGGGGGGCACCCAGGCAGGGAGATCAGGATCTGTCCCTGGTCTATGGGCTGAGGGTGGGAGAAAGGAGGAGGGAGGAATCTGTGGATAGTATGTGGAGTGAGTAGAAAATTTCTTAATAAAGGAAAATGAAAAAAAAAAAAAAGAAAATGAACCATTAACATAAAAAGAAAACAAACAAACAAAAGACTTGCCAATCTGCTTTGAAGTATTTTAAAGACATGAGTCTGACAAATTTGAAATGTATTTGTTTTTTCTTGATCAGTGGTCATAAAAATCTTTTTTCCTATATCCCACCCAAATTCCCACCATTACTTCCCCCCCTCATATTCTAGAAGTCAAAACAAACAAAATACAATAAGCCACTCTTTAAAGATTTTATTCAAATGTTTGAATGAGTTCTTGCTTTTTGTTTTCTTTTCTGAAAGTAATTCTGTATTTTTAAATTCTACTAATATTTCATGTTTGTTTTACAGAAGTTAACAAAGAAGTATCAGCACAAAATGCATGTAACCAAGAATTGAGTTTGTGTCCATAATATATCCCATTCTAGGCATTAAGTCAAATCATTTTATTGTAGTACTTTAGAGTCTAAAAGGAGATTTTTATTCAAATGAGCTTACATAGATATAGCCAACTAAATACCGAATGTTTCCAGTTTCATTTTACGTGCTTTGTAAATTTTGGCTAGAAAAGGATAGTGAAGAATATAGTAACAGCCAATACCTCAGCTGAGAAAATGATTAGATCTTAAGGGATTAATTGAAGAATTCATCTAATTGAACCACATACTTACATAAGGACTTAGTCTTGAAGGATAAAAAATAATCATTTATTGTATTTTGTGCAAAAGCCTGTGTGCCTGTGTGTGCATTTTTATTGTATTGTGTGGTGATATTTTGTTTGAGCTGAAATGTGATATTTTATTTGGGTGTTAATAAATAAAGTTTACCTGGATATCAGAGGTCATAGTGAGTCAGGAACAGAAGTCAGGCAGTGGTAGCCTATGCCTTTAATCTGATCACATGACAAGCAGAGTCCCTGTGTGGTCAAGGACACAGCCAAGGGTGGTGACACAAGCCTTTAATCCCAGTACCAACTATAGAGACCTGGAGGTCTTTATAGACAGTCAGTGATGAGGAAGTCATGTGACTGGACTTAGAATCAATGAGAAGGCAGAACAGGAAAGCAATAAAAGCGCAGGTTAGGCAGGAAGAAACTCTCTCGTGTGGGGAGCTACAGCTTTGTGGTAAGCTAAAGGGTAGTTAGTGGCTCTTTGATAATTCTCTCATCTCTTTGGCTACTACCCCTGTATTTGTCTCTGTGTTTATTTACTAAGACTGTTTAGAATTTCATCTACATTATTGTTGTACACTTGGAAGTAGAAAGAGAATATTAAGTGGCTTACTGGTTAATTTTGGGAGTACAATTTTCATATTCCAATGTTTTGTTTTGTTTGTTTTAATTTTCATTTCTTACTACTGATGAATAAGTCTTTACTCCCTTTGAAACTTTTTTAAATTCATAAGAGTACCAGATTAATTATTTTTTAGTTTTTAGTTTTTTTACTTAAATGGGAATCTTTTAGCCAATTTATTTTACACATAATTATAAACAATTATTGTAATTTCTTGCAATCATAATGGTATCAAATAATACTAAATGAAAATATCAGTACCATAGTCATAACAAATGTCTAGTAAAACTTATTGTTGTGGAAACCTACCTTGTAGATGGTGGTGTACTAGCTTTAGCTGTGATAGCCTGTCATCCATGTGTTCTAGAATGCTACAAAGAGGCAAGCTATAGCTTGTCACCCTGGCCTTCAGTTAGTTTCCTGAGAGACTTTGTAGAGAGTTCTCCCTAGTTCCCAGATGTAGTACTGGAATACTTTCCCTCCTATAAAATTCTGTTGGCTAAATTAAATGGCTGAAAGGTATTTAAGGAATTGCTCAACATCCTTAGTGATCAGGGAAATGCAAATCAAAATAACTCTGAGATACCATCTTCCACCTGTTAGAATGGCTAAGATCAAAAACACTGAAGACAGCTTATGTTGGAGAGGATGTGGAGCAAGGGGAACACTCCTCTTCAAATTCTTAAATCTGCATTAGCTTTAGTCCATAATTTAGCCAAGAGAACCAGATTAATTTCAACAGTTTTTGTCTTTATTATTTTTGAACTTGTCAAGGTTATCTAGTCCCTGATACATGTGAAACAGTGATATTATTTCCTATATCACTGATAGGGCAGTAATTTGTAGATGTATCAAAAGATTTCCTGAAATTAAGATGCATATTACTAACTCTTTTCTAGCTGTTGTTAATATGTTAGTATCATAAGACATCACTGTGTATTACTTTATTTCTCCAAAGTCAACAAAATGTTATCATTGGTAACAGGCATCACTGGAAAACCTTTACAGATACCATTCTTCTATCCTAAACTCTATATTGGTGATTTAGTGGTAACAGACTCAGATTGTCCCATTTGAAGTCCTGCATAAATGTGATGCTATTGATCTGAAAGGACACACTGAGAACTATTGCTTTAAGCCAGTAGCATCAACTCAGCTAAACAGTTGTTGCACCAGAAAATTTCATTTATCATGTAACTTGGAATTCTATAATGTACAGGGCATGTGAGTCTTTCTGAGTTTTTGTAGAAAAAAAAATCTTGCTGAAAAGGATCTTGTCTAAAAAGGGTCTTGTAGCCAGTCAATAAACTTATTCACTTGGAAACACATGAAGAAAGATTAAGCTCTAACAAATGAATTACCACATTTCCAAGTTTCATGGCTCCTATGTTGACAACTTATTTGCTAACTCTTAGTAATTCAATCTAAAATATTCATGAGATCCAGACCTTTCCAGGGAGAAATGGTGATTATTATTCACAGGCATCTTACAATGAATAATATTCTGTAGAAACCAATTATATAATAAATCAAAGACTGTTGGCCATTTATTCAAGGGCATAGATTCTGTGTCTGTTGAAATATCTTACCTAATTATCATTTTTCTCAGTGAGGCATCTAATAAGAACTGGAGTGCATAATTGAGGATTGAGATTTGTCAAGGATTTGAAGAACTGATTTCCTACAATGCTGATTAAAGTTAAAATGCTTATTTAAAAATAAAAAAAAAATCTGTCTTTCCAAACTTACAAAATTCATGGATGGATGAATACCTATAAAAAGCATTCAGAGGGCTTAGGCAAGAACTACAGTGAGTTCCAGGCCACCCATGGCCATATAGTAATCATCAGGCCATCTTAAGCTATGTAGTAAGACCTTTTCTTAGAGGAAAGTATAGAATTCAGAAATATTGTGTGATAAGATAAATGTATGGATTTGTCTATATGCTGTTATACTTTATGGAAGGAAAAAGTGAATAAAAATATTTTCCATTACTGGTAGCAATGTGCACCTATACTCCAATGACAATACTAATCACCCCTGTTCATCACAACCCCCAATGATTTGCTTCTTCTAGTTTCTCAAGAAACAGACTTTCTATCCTGGATCTTTTTATCGTGATATCTTGTTCTTAGCAGAGATTTAATAATTGCTTATTAAACTTTTAACCAGAAACTTCATTAAAATTGAATGAATGAACCTTAAAAGATGGGATTTTAATTTTCATCTCTATCAGTTAATTCAAACTATGACAATATAGTGATACCATAAAACCAAATAACCTATATCAAAAATCGCTCATGTTCTTTCCTACTCTGCCAATGCTGATATCATTCAAATTCTCTTGCTGTAATGTTCTTCATGTGAATTTACAGTAGAAATACTTTGGTTAAATAAAACCTTTCAACTGTGCAAGCTGGATGAGTTTAGGTCATATGACAGATTTAGAAAGCATTAATTATTCTTTTCTAATTGTTGAGGATTAACATCTAGGTAGCTGAGTGGAGACATAGGGTGCTGACAGAGAGGAAGTCTCTGAAATAATCTCTCAGTGGGGACTATCTGACACGTTGCACAACAATTGCATCACTAGTCATAATCACATCACCCAGATCATTTTAATGATGCCAAACTTTAGGTCAGGGGCATGGAGCAGCACACAGCATGTCTCTGCAAATTGCTGTCTTCTTAATCAAAAGAAATTATAACTCCTTAGAGACTTTTATCTCTGGAATTAAATGTACTGCTGAAGAGTTTATGCCTCTGGAATACTACAAGGAAATATTCTTTACATCTTATTGACAAGTTGGCCAAAAATAAGTCAGATTTACGAGGAGCTATGATTACTTCCCAGAAAACAATGTCACCTCCTCCATGTATATCCTCTTTAAGCCATTTCCTTTAAGCTCCATCTGGTCAAAAGCTCCATAAAAGTCTAAAATAAGCTTATTAGATATTTGTTTCTTTCTCTGATCACATATTTTACTAAGCCATTCCCCTGCTTGTGCATCTGAAGTCACAGTGCTCTTTGTTTTTCCTTAACATACACACTGTAGTCTCCCATTCAGACATTAGTTATGGTGATGCCTTCTTTCTGCAGTCCTCCTTAATTACGTGTGGCTGGCACACTCTTGTCTTTGACACTCAGTTCAGAAGGCATTTCTTCTCTGGTTTATGTATCTAGCATCTGTACTTTCCTACTTATTTTTGATGTATCATTATTATTATTTTATCTACTCATGCACAGCACACCTCCCAAAAACTTAGGTGATGAAACCAACATGCTTCCATTATTGCCCACACATCTGTGGGTTTCATGAGTAGTTCTTCTCATTTACATGAAGCAGATCCATTTGATTTTGGCTAGGTTCTATCCTGTCTCTTTTGGTATTTTGGCTAAAGTAATCTCTTTTGCCTGTGAGGACAGACCATCACTTGCTGTTTAGCTAGGTTTTGAATGGGCAATTCTGCTGTCTGGGCCATATGTTTCTGATTACCCAGCAAGGTAGCTGAAGCCACTTCCAAAACAGCTTGTGGAAGTCCATGAATGCATTTAAAACTAAGCATTTTGATGCCTTTAAAACTGTCATTTCTGCCACATTGTCATAGGAAAACAAATGCCAAAGACAGCTAAGAAGCAAGAGGTCAGAAAATAAACCATCCCTAAAGATGGAGGAAATTGCAGAAGCTAAATATAAGGGGTTGTGACACAGGAATTATGAATAATTCTGAGTAAATAATTCTTATAATATTCACCACTCCTGAATCCATAGCTTTTGTATTTTTGTTATCTATTTGAGGAGAAGAAGCAGATTTAGATTTTATAATCTATGCATCCTTGGGTTCTTACATGTTGTTTGTTAGGTACTTAAGTAAATTTTTGGCATAATAGATGAAATTGCTCCCTAATATTATGTTTCTAATTCTGTCTTGATATCTAATATTTAGATCAATAAATAAAAAACCACTAATCCCTATTTTCAAAAAGAGAAAAAAGATAAAGAAAAAAGAAAAAGACAAGCCAAAACCAATTGACTGCATAATAGCACCTTACAGAAAGTGACTGGAAATGGACGTATAACCGGATTCTTAATACTCTCTTAAGCTGATAATCTTTTGCTCTGTTCCATCATTTTTTATGTCACAGAGTCAACTTCATGTCTGATATGTTATATATTAATCATATCCATTGATATTAATTTTCTTTATGAATTTGAGGGAATTTTATTCATCATGGAAATAATATCTGTTGTGTCTTTTACACTGTTTCCAGGAAGATGTAACTGGTCACCACTTTGAATGCAGGCAGCAGTGTCCCTTGGGCTGAGCACCAGCATTCATCCTTCTCTGCTTGACTACAAATGCAGTGTAGTCAGGCACTTCACACTCCAGTCCCCATGCTTTATCTGCCACCATGGACTGGACCTGCACAGAGAAAGTTCAGTAAACCAAGAAAATCCTTCCTCTCTTTCCTTGCATCTTGGCAGGCATTTTGTCAGAGCAATAAGAAAATAGTTAATATGCTGAATTTTTATGCAAATAGAAATAGATAGAAAACTCAGTGGATGAAGAATTATTTAGTTAAGGAACAACCATGTAAAATACAGATATGTCAACCAGAAAATTCTAAAGCTTCAAAGCCTTTTTCTGCTAAGGTACCAGCTTCTAAATCTAACCCATCAATACAAGAAAGTTAGGTATTTTGGTTGTTATTTTATATCATTGTAAACAAGCAAATAGCAATATTTTATTTAAGAGCCAACTGAGCCTAAAGCATTTTTCTCTGTGAATTACAGATTTTATTTCTTCCTCGGAACAAGTACATTATTATGCCAATTTTAAAGATTAAAACTAAGAGAAGCTAAGTAATTTTCCAAGGACTTTTCATTTCTAACTCCAATGTCTCCTTTATGAAAATCAAGTTCTAGAAATTATCAAATTAAACATAAGACAGTAAATTATATAAACCTATCTATTCTAATATTATGAAAATATTAGTTGAATTATCCAGAAAGGTTAGTGATAGAGATAAAGAGTATGTCATATGGTATACAGAATGAAATGAATTAGGAGAGTGTGGCTAAATTAAAAGGATCAGGATAACACAGAATCAGTGATGTAATTTACTAAAACATCAACTACTCTTACTATAGGTTATTAGAAACTTCACTTTAAATTAAATGCCAATGATTAATACTGCCTGCCACTGGGGTGATCAGAATGAGGTAAACAAAGAATGTGGGAGCTTATTAGCTACTTTTGTATCACAGTCTAAGAAACTGAGAATAGGGATAGCTTATGTTGTAATTGATAATATGGGTCAGTGGAAAAGAATGAAAAAGACCCATAATAGAGTAATAGGGTATTGGCAGCAGTACAATCAAGTTCAATGTGTGCACAAATTGCATTAGATCCTAAAAAAAATCAGACTGCTCATTCAGTACAATTTATTTAGGTTAAAAAAATACTTCATTTCTAAGAAGTTCATGTGACAGAGTTCTGCTGATCCAGGAACTGCACATAGTCACCAAGGGCTGAATTGTCAGAAAGCATTTCAGTATTTCAGTATTGTCAGGAGATAGCTAAAAACAAAAACAAAACAAAACAAATCAAAAAACCCAAAACAAAAACAGATTTTAAAATGTTCATTCTTGAAAGACACTCACACACCCTCATGGTCTGAGGATTCAATCTATCTTGGTGGTGGGGGCATAGTGGTAGAAACATTGTTTCTATGCTTAGAAAACAAAGAGGGCTGGGCGGTGCTGGCACAAGCCTTTAATCCCAGCACTCAGGAGGCAAAGGCATGTGGATATCTGAGTTCCAGGCCAGCCTGGGCTACAGAGTGAGTTCCAGAAGAGGCGCAAAGCTACACAGAGAAACTCTGTTTCCAAAAACCAAAAAAAGAAAAAAAAAAAAAAACAAAGAGGATGAATACTGGGGCTTAGCTCACTTTATCTTTTTTTATTCATTAGGATATCACCCTGTGGGATGGTGCTATCAAATATCTGGGTGAGTCTTTCTCAATAAGTTAACTCTTTTAGAAAACACTGTCAGAGGTTTATCTTGTGGGTAATCTTAAATCTAGTTATGTTGCATGTCAATATTAACAATCATAGCATTTATTTACATGTATATTTCATATCAAATTATATGACAAGACATGTAATAGAATGAGGAAAATAATTTAATTATTATTGATAATATTCTATACAACTAAAATTGATAATTTAAACAAGAATATGGCTGAGGTCTGAAAAATATGTAGACTAAATTGTTAACTGTCATTACTTATAGTAGCAAATATTTAATGAGGTCTTGAATTTAAACACAAAACTTCTTTGTTACTGGATACGCAATTCTGAAGTTTAAAATTTGATGTAAATGAGAAGACATGTATGTGTGTGTGCGTGTGTGTGCATGTGCATGTGCGTGTGCGTGTGAGTGTGTTATATTGTACACATGTATGTGAAGTTTTATGTAAGTGGTTTTCTGACTGAACACCACAATTGTGGCATGCAGGAAATAGAATATAAGGGCAATTTTTACAGAAACTTCTGTCATTTTTACTAGTTAACAGAATCTAAAGGTGCATATATGTTTGTATTTGAATGTATTCATTTGTGAGCAGGTGTACATGTATACACATGTGTGCAGAGGCTAACCATGCATGTCACTTTTCATCAAGCCTTTATATAGTTTTCTGAGACAGGAAAGCTCATTGACGTATACGTTTCATTCAGCGTTGTAGATCTAGAAGTAGTAAGTGGAGTTGAGAGTAATAGGGAAGAATTAAAGGTAGCTCATGGGAAGGTATCATATAGAGAAAGCGTGGGGATGAGTTATACTCTTTTTTTCTTTTTTATTATTTATTTTTTATTTTACAATTTAATTTTATTTTACGTATCAGCCACTGATTCCTTGTTCTCCCCCCTCCGGCCCCCCTTCCCTTCCCCTTACCCCCCCTTCACATCTTCTCTAAGGCAAAGCCTCCCCTGAGGATTGAGATCAACCTGGTAGTTTCAGTCCAGGCAGGTCCAGTCCCCTCCTCCCAGGCTGAGCCAAGTGTCCCTAATAGGCCCCAGGTCCCAAACAGCCAACTCATGCACTGAGGACAGGACCCAGTCCCACTGCCTGGATGCCTCCCAAACAGATCAAGCTATCAACTGTATCACCTATTCAGAGGGCCTGATCCAGTTGGGGGCCCCTCAGCCTTTGGTTCATAGTTCATGTGTTTCCATTCGTTTGGCTATTTGTCCCTGTGCTTTATCCAACCTTGGTCTCAACAATTCTTGCTCATACAAACCCTCCTCTTTCTCGCCAATTGGACTCCTGGAGTTCCACCTGGGGCCTGGCAGTGGATCTCTGCATCCGATCCCCTCAGTCATTGGAATGGGTTTGTAGCACGACATTTAGGGTGTTTGGCCATCCTATCACCAGAGTAGGTCAGTGTGTGACCACAAGAGTATAACTCAGCCTACAGAATGAGTTATATTCTTGTGGTCCTGCCCCAGCCTGGTTTAGATTCTGAGGCAGGGAACGGGTAAATCCTAAGAAATAATTGTCCAACCACCAGATGAGTTTCACTCAAGTGGCCGGCCCCAAATAGCTCCAGCCATCATTATTTATACATCAAAAACATGCATGTTTTGTAGACTAAATTCTAAATGGTCTTATTAAATTAGATACACAGAGCCAAACATAGAGTTAAAAGCCCAAGAGATCAGAGCAAGAGCCACAACTACCTTTAGCTTACCAATTGCTGCCATCCTTCCCCTGAGACAGAGAGAGCTTCTTCCTGTGTGTCTTGTGTTTTATTGCTTTCCTGTCCTGACTTCTCATTGGCTCTTAGCCCAGTCACATCATTTCTTTCTCACTGCCTGTCTATACAGACCTCCTGGTCTCTATGGTTGCTACTGGGATTAAAGACTCAAGGGTCACCACGCTTGGCTGTGTCCTTGAACACAGGGACTCTGCCTGCCATGTGATCATATTAAAGGCATGGGCTACCACCATCTGACTTCTTTTCCTGGCTTGCTAATGACCTCTTATCTCCAGGCAAACTTTATTTATTAACATACAAATAAAATCACATTTCAGCACAATTAAAATATCACCACAATATTTTTCCATACAACTAAACAAGTTTTCCCATCCTCCAATGTTAACCTCTGGCAAAAACAAATATGTCAAATATGTTGTTTTTCCCAACTTTTATATCCAAACCCAAAACAACACTTACTATTTTGCTAGGTTGGCCAAATATCAAGCTAGGTACACAGTGTCTTTATAAACCTAAAAAGTGATTGACATAAGCACAATTTTTTAGGAACAACAATCTCATTCAAATCATACTTAGAGAAATAGGGTGATCTGCCTCCAATCCTGTTATTTCTGAATCAGAACAGCTCCTGTGGTCTAAAGTGACAGCTGCCATCCCCATGGGAGAAACCTGAGAAGCATTAGTTTCCAAAGAATTTTAGGGGAAAATACTTGAGGAAAAAGTGAGGTTTCCAGGAATGATCACATCTGTCCAAAGCATAATTGACAAAATTAAACCAAGAGAACCATCAATATTATGAGAGAGAAGAGAGCATGTAAGCCTGCATGGTTGCATCAGTATTCTGTACTGTCCCTAAGTCCACTGTTCCTTGCTGAATGAGACTGTCCCAATTGGCTTTGCCTCATCTGGGGACCCGTTGGACAAGTACTCATATACTTGACTGAAACTAGGGCATACAGCTCCCAACAGTATACATGATCAAAAGAACATCTTTAAACTCTGCCTGAAGCAAATATTGTTATAACTTATTTTCAGTACTTATTTATTGAAAGACCTGGGACACATTTTCTACTTCTAAACAAAGCATGTACTTACACAAAATTCTGTGATCGAAGAATTAATTTAGAGTTCATTAGTGGAATATTTAAGCCCAAGAATCCCTTATAGCCATAAAGAGGCTATGAATAGAACTTATTATTACTTGCCCATCATTTTATATGGAGTTTTGAAGACACAATCATACTCTAGTTAACATAGAAAATTGTGTTTTCAAGACTCATGAAAAATAGAAACCACTGAAAGCTAAAAACAAGGATACAAAATTCAGGTATGACTTATGGGATGGGTGTAGCAATAATAGTTAAACTAAAGAATTATCTATTGTCATCATAAAAACAAGCTTTCCTGGATATCTACCCTCTACTTGGAAGATTGCTAAAGCCTTCCTTAGAAAGTACTCTTTGGGGCAGAGCACTTTCAGAGTGAATTGTATTTGATACCATCTGGTCAAGAACAAATGGTGATTCACTGTAAGTATTGTAGGGGATCAGAGTTCTCCCAAAAAGATGTGCAGCCAAATGTACATTGATAACTATTAGCACAGTTTTCCATATTGTTACTTCTGATTTTGAGGTGACATTTGTTTAAATCTACAGCATTTACTAAATTGTCCCATATTTTCAAATGTGCATCTTAACCTTACCACTCTTAATCTAACTGGCTTGGTATGCATGCAGAAGTATATATGACCCAAAACAAATAGTTACAGCCATCTACATCCAAGGTTAAGAAATTCATGGGGAAAATAAGTTCTATCAGGTAAAATCTGCCTACATTAACAGAACTATCATTTTACTTTCATAACTCTAATAAATAAAAAATCATTCAAAATATATTGCTGAATTTTCTGAAATGAACTTCAAAATTTGAAGTTGTAGGAAATTCTAGAAGACATGAATTAGAGTGGTGAGTGATTAGTTGCAATACGAAAAGGAAACATGTGTTTACAGATAAATCTTTTATGCTGCAAGACATTGAAGCTACTGTGATTGTTCCTGGCTCTCCAAACTCTGCCTTGACTTGTTTTGGATTCCTTGAAATTTTCTCCAAAAACAATAATACCAAGCCTAGATGAAGACTGTGTTACCTTTTCTACCTTCATTGGTATGGTTTTATTTTCTATTCTTAAAATACCTAGATCTTCTGAAGCAATGCTGAAAAAGAGTGAAGAGAACTCACATCCTTTCCCTATATCTGATCTCACAAAGAGTCAAAAATCGAGTTTTTTTACATGAAGTATGATATTATCCTTCGGATTATCTGTTGGTAGATTCCTATGTTAAGAAAATTCCTTAAGAGAATGAGAACAGGTATACAGGTATGTGACAGAGTTTCATTGTCTAATGCTAGATTTAGGTAATACATTTTTTCTTAGCTTTTTTATGTACACATTAATTGATTTTTATTTCATCCTCTTTTTTTCTTTTGTCTTTCTGAAGTAGGTGCTTGTCATGTAACTTTATGAGACCTTGTAGTCACTAAGTATGCCAGGCAATGTGTATTGGGATTGTAGGTATGAGCCTATTGCAATCAGCCGGTTCAATTTGAAACAATGGTACATACCTGAAAAACTCCACTTGTTTGTTTTTCATATACATATATATTTTGGTAGAACTTGATATTTAGGAGATATTTTGCATGTCATGAAAAACGTATGTCTGGTTTATTTTGATGTGTTTGTCTGGTTTGGATACTAAGGTAATGCTGGCCTCATATAAACACTTAGAAATCATTTAATTTATTTAATAAATATAAGCCAGTACAAATTACCTTGGAATGGTGAAAGTTTATTTCAGAGATTGGTCCATGATATGTAAGTTTTTAAGTTTCTGTAAATTTAGTGTTCCTTTTTGATCTTGTTTGAGATTCAGGGGCAGGTAGTAATTTTTTTTTTCCTTTTCATTCCTAACACTAGGCATTAATTTCTTTTATACAAACTTTTTGTCCAAATTAACTTGGTTTGGGACTTACTGCTTTTTTTTTCACAAAAAATACATATTTTATATTTTGCTGTTTTTCTCTATAATTTTATCTTTTTCAGTTTTTTGTTCATCCAGTCTGTCATGAAAATGTGCAGGACTTGCATGTCCTTTGAGAATGACTTCTTTTAGATTACATGATTCTCACACCTGCTGTTTGAGACAAGGTTGTTCTACATAGTCTAGTCTGGAAGAAACTTACTATCACCCTGCTTCACCTTCTTCAGTGCTAGAGTTAGAGGTCTGAGCTACACACCCAGCATTTCATTCCCAAATCATTCTTCATAATTTTAATTATTTTGAGATTTGCTTCATCTAGAATTAGCATAACAAGGCCTACTTTGGTTAACTAGTACATCTCCCAACCGTTTGCCTTCTAATGTGTATGTGCTTTAATATTTAAACTGTGCTTATTATAAAATGTATTGATTCTTTGTTTTGATTCATTCTGAAAACTTTGTTTTTTTTTTTTTACTGTGGAATTTAGGCTATTTGTACTCAAATTGACTATTGATATATTTATATTAATTCCATCACTATTTTTCCTGGTTTGTACCTGTTGTCATGTTTTATTTTATGTGTATTTATTTTCTACAGTTTTTTTTTTGCATACCAGTTCTGCTTTTCTAACACTTTGAATTGTTGCCTTGGATTTACTATTTGCATTTACAGCTCACCCATGTTTGCTTTCAAAATAATGATACACCACAACACAGGTAGTTGAAGAATCACATAACATTTAGGGAAAGAAAATTTGTCCCTCCTGTGCCATATATCATTAATAGCATTCATTTCATCAGTGTGTAATGGTATATGTATACAGTATATGTAATAAATATAAATATACAAAGGAATGGTTATCAAACATTGTCCAGGAGTACCCACTCCAGTCAAGGATATTACTTTAATACTAATTCCTCTCAACACTCCACACATTTTCTTGCACTGTCTTTGTGTTTGTTATGTTCTATGTTAAATTAAGATTCCTTCCTTCTTCCTATTGGTAAGTTTTTCTTCCTAAACCCCTGAACTTCTTTCAGCAAATTGTGTTATATGTATCAGTGGAGTTTGCAAACGGTTCATCTCAGGGCATCATGCTGTGTGACACTTATTGTACTTGGTGCTTTCTAGGTTTCTGGATCTGTAGGTTGAGATCTGAAATTAATGGGGTGAGAATCTCAGCCTTTTTTTAATTTTATATATTTCCTTTTTGAATTTTCTTTACTAGTTACCTCTCTCTCTCTCTCTCTCTCTCTCTCTCATCTCTATCTCTATCTCTATCTCTTCCTCCTTTGCTTCCTCCTTCCTCCCCTTTTCGTTTCTCTCTCTCTTCTCTGTTTCTATCTCCCTCCTCTATCCCTGCTCTTTCATGCTCCCATGTGTTTGCTTTGTGCCTTGTGTGTGTGCATGAGGCAGCTTGTGCACATATAAGTGGACCTGGCAAGAATCAGAATAATTGGACTAAAAGAACACCATATCCCTGAAGGATCATCTCCCATGAAACCACTTCTCTGCCCCTAAATGTTCCCCATCTTCTAAAGATCCCATGATCTCCTCCAACAGCGAGTCATGGGAAACCTTTTTTAAAATTAAGTGATAACAGCTGAGTTCCACATTCCATCAGTTCTGAAGTAGACTGCTGAGCACAAAATCATCGAGTCAAATTATTCCATTCAACATAAAGTAGACATCAATATATCTAAGCCCCACACTCCATATGGCCCCTTACTACTTGCATGCATTTGGCGCTTACACAGAGCCTTTGCTTTCAGGGAGATTTCATTTAATAATAGGAGAGACAATAATAATAATGAGAAAAAAAACCTGGACGTATTTGCTGCATTTGGTTGACACATTCTAAATTAGACTTTATTTATGTATTGAAGCTGAATAAGGCTGAGATTTGCTTTACAACAAGTAATTTCATTATTCAGTTCAGTGTTGCTTTTCACCATTCTATGCTGTGTCACACAGATGTAACATCAGTTCAATATTCAGAGTCTAGATTATTACCTGTGATATTCCAACCTTATAAATTATTTGAAATTTTTAAATGTTTGTATGCATTATGACTCATTATTTGTGTTGTATATTTCCATGGGTTTTGACTAATGTATGTTGTCACATAGCTAGCAATATACTTTTATATAGTATAGTTTAACTGTCCTAAAATACCCTTATGTTTCTTCTAGAAAGCTCTCAAAAATTTCTAACTGCCCCTGAAGTACTCCAAACTTTTTCTTTACTGAGGACTGTCATATAATCTCTACAGAAAGTGAACTTAAAGGCCTTATGTTATACTTCAATAATCTTTGTTTAGTGTCCTGATATGTAACAGGCTGTTATCTCAAGGCTGGAAGTCTCAAGAAGCAAATTCTTTGAGCCTCGGTATCACATAAAAACTACTGACCTACATGTAATGTATGCATGCATTTACTATTCTCAGGACTCTGGCTGTTCAAGTGAGAAGCAGTTCATTGTATTTATAGAATTTCATTGTTGATTTAGAGATTTTTGGTTCCAAATTATAATTTTATTGTTTTCCTGTTTATTTTTTTCTTTACTAGATATGTGGCCTTGAGCAAGTTGTTTGAATTTTCTAATTCTGTTTTATATTTTTACTAGAAAATGGAAGTATAAATGGTGTGTGCTGTGGATGTCGCTAAATGTGTTGCTCTGATTGATTGATAAATAAAACGCTGATTGGCCAGTAGCCAGACAGGAAGTATAGTATAGGCAGGACAAGCAGAGAGGAGGATTCTGGAAAGAGAAAAGCTGAGGCAGGAGACGCAGCCAGCTGCCGCCATGAGAAGCAAGATATAAAGTACCGATAAGCAATGAGCCACATGGCAACTTATAGATTAATAAAAATGGGTTAATTTAAGGTATAATAACTAAATAACAAAAGCCTGAGCCATTAGGACAAACAGTTTAAATAATATAAGTGTCTGTGTGTTTATTCAGGTCTAAATGGCTAAGGGCCCGGGTGGGACTGGAGATAACTCTAGCTACAGGTGTGTCCTTCACAGAATCCCTTCACATATTAAATAAACTGATTCATAAAATGCAGCACTTACCATATGCCTGCCTCAATACAAAAATAAAGGTATTTGTACTTATATTATTGCCTTCTATTTAAAATTAAAGGAGTTAATTTTGAATTATATTATTCATCTTCAAACAATGTTATTCCAGAGTTTAAATATGTATTGCCTTTCCTCTTTTCTTTTCTGTTAAGAAAGAAAATTATGGAAAAAATAATTTAGTCACTTTTGGCACCAAGGAGGCTGATACTTAATATATGTTTATGTATCAAAGGGAAAATTATTTGTTCTGAATTTATCTCAGATCATCTTTTCCACAAATTGTTGGAATTGCTGGACTGTATCATTCCTTCCTTTGGTTTTCACTCATCCTCCAAATAACTGATTGAAGATTATGGTTCCTTTTCATCCTAATCATATATTTTTTATTAAAAGTAAATTTTGTATTTTATGTATACCAGAATTGGTTTGACACTTTCAGAGACAAATATCATCTTAAGGAGTCTCAATTATTAATCAAATCTGTAGAAAAGGAAATAATAACACAACGAAGTCAACAGATTATCTCTTTTAAATAGATCTGCATTCAACAAAATTGATCTATTATGAATTTCATTGGGAAAAAGAGACTCCATGTCAATCTTACCTTGAGTTTGCTAATACTGAATGTAATTAATGCTATTTAGAATAGGATATTTCTTCCAAGCTTGAAGCTGAATATGTGTCTAGAATATTAGTAAAACCCCTTCATCCTTGTTTAGCTTCTCATAATTTCAGTTCTACATTTGGGTGATTTGTTGAAGTTATCATTAAATTAGGTAGAATGAACTGTGATGTTTTAAAGGCACTTAAAATTTTAAAGAAGTAAACTCTTATTTTCCTTGAGATCCTTATATCACAGTCAATAGTACAAGTAAGTATATGTGATATAAATTAATGTGTACTTGTTCAAATATAAGAGAGAGTACTTTAAAATAATCAAATAGCACATTTTATAGTAAAAAAAAAATTCATCATGTATTCACAATGATCAGTACTAATGTTAGACCCAAGTCCAAGCCAATTGTTCAAAATACCAACATAGATGAAATGGTCCAAAGGTACCAAAATTTAGTTTCAGTTTACTGTCCTTCCAACTTCAGATAATACATCATTACTGCTGTAATTGCTGCTATCTGATTTTGGTTGCTGTGATTCCACTTTCCTTTTAATTTAGAAGTTCGGTGTTTTCCCTGAAGCTGTTCCCTAAAATAATTCAACAATGTAACTAAATACAAACTCTACTGGTAAAATAGCTTGAGACAAGCATAGGACAAAGTGAAGAAAATAACCTGAGATTTGCTGACAGTCTGCCAGGTAGTCCTCAGCAATCTGTACAATTTATTTGGACCCAAAACTTTCTCTATTTGCTTGCTTGTTTTCCTCTTCTAGATGAAGTTATGGATCATACTTAGGAGACATCTTGTAAAGAAAGAAATGAGGGAACAATTGATAGGTATACCAGGTGATAAGAAATAGGCATGTAGTTAACTGCCTTACAATCTTCATTAACCAGCTTGTCTCCTGTGATGGCTCATTGTAGATAGTATACTCTTGAGAGATGTTAATAGTATTTAATCACACTGATAACATTTTAAAGAAATAATACACATTATGGAGAATAGTTTTTCAGCTCTATCAGTTAACTGATACAGGAGGAGAGAGGAATGAATAGTCAACAAGTCATTGAAATTCTTAAAGCTCACTTATCTGTACTAACTAAGGAATTGTTTAACTTAAAACTCTGTTTATGGATCTGGGGAATGAAGTCTGGCATTTCTAAACAATTTCTGAAAAAGGGACACTGACAGACCAAGTATCTCCACTGTAGTCAGAAACAGAAGCATTCATGTCTTAAAAAGTGAGATTTCTCCTCGTTGTTAGTCTTTCTTGCATTCCATACTAATAGAGGTAATGTCTTCTTCTGGGCAAACACGTCACAGTCTCCTACACATTCCTTCAAGGGCTTCATGCTTGTCAGCTCTACAACAGATGCAAACAAGGAAAGGAACCCCATAATGTCCTCTCTATATCAATCACCATTCAATGGAACATGATTACTGAGGTACCAAGTGGAATTTCAAGCACTTGTTGGTTCTTGCATATTTATCAGAGAAAGGTTTAGAAGTGTAGCCAGACAGTTAACTATCTATACTGATGATTAGACATTATTTGCATTTTGAATTGATATGGATTAAGTGACTTTATTATTCTTCCCTCCCTCCCTCCCACTCTCCCTCCCTCTCTCCCTTTCTCTCCTCTCCTCTCCTCTCCTCTCCTCTCCTCTCCTCTCCTCTCCTCTCCTCTCCTCTCCTCTCCTCTCCTCTCCTCTCCTCTCCTCTCCTCTCCTCTCCTCTCCTCTCCTCTCCTCTCCTCTCCTTCTCTCTCTCCTTCTCTCTCTCTCTCTCTCTCTCTCTCTCTCTCTCTCTCTCTCTCTCTTCTCAGAGTAAACTAAGTGTTAAAAATTTTCACAAGAAATTAAGATTTCAGGTCAGGGATTTAATCTATCTTAATATAAAGCAATTAATATGGTCATACCTTTTTGTATTCTACCTGAATACAAGTATGTCTTGGTAACTTAAACAGAGCATTAATATGGGAAGAAAAGAATATAATTCAGGTGAAATTCTAGGACTGTCTTTTTTGATCATGGATACTTATTAGTTTTTAAAAGCTGAATCATTTACTAAAATAATAGGATCAAAGTACTTTATATTAGCTCATGAAAATAAAAAGTGGTTTTGGTACGGTTGTTATTATTATTGAATTATAATCCCATTATCATCTTTAGATTCTTGAGTACTATATGACATTGACCTTCTTAAAAACATGATAAAAACTAAAGGTAGCAATCAGATACTTCCTATACCATGAAACCATTACTAGGCTCTAACATCATTGTCTTGAGGAAAAGTAAAATTTATGACACAAGACACTCTACTTATTATAAACATTACTCAATGGTGTCTTAGTCCATGTCAGATATATACCATCACCTTTAGAGATTTTCGCACTAATACATTAAATTCAACTAGACTAATAATTATTGAATATCATCCGTGTGTAATCTTCTGGGTTGAACTCTGTGAGGAAATTTGAGAAGTGTAATTTATACTTCCTAAGGGAGCTCATTATTTTGTAGTGGATAGCAGGAAAAAATATGAAGCACCAAAAGACAAAGTTCTTAGACAATAAAAATCTCTGAAAAGCTCTGGTGGTTTGTGAAATTTTATTTGCTAATAAATTTTAGCATCTACTTTAGTCAGTTCTATGATGGGGGTTACAGAGTTATAAATTCTATTTTATACATTAAATAATAATAAACAATATTCTTGGTCAATTGAACTTCTTGAGGCTATAACAAATAGCTAAAGAAACAACTTAAGGGATGATTGTTCATTTTTGCTCATTCTATCATAATTTTTGGTCCATGATTGGATGGGACAATTACTTTCGGACTTGTGGCAAGACAGAATGTTTTGGATGAAGTCATGGCTGAGGCAAGCTGTCTTATTTCATGGTAGCCAGGAAGAGAAGACACCAGGCCAGGATGGAGTGCTGATGTCTTATCCTTCTCTCTCCTAGGTCAAAGATATCTTTATTTCTACATCCTTTTAACATTTCCTAATTTTATTTGTTGGCTCCTCTTTGTGTTGCTTTCTTTTATTTTTTAAATTTATTTATTTTTATCATGCAATACATCCCAACCACACTTTCCCTCTGCTCCAATCCTCCTAGTTCTTCCCACCTCCCTTCTCTATGAGAGCCACTCCCTGTACTCAGGCTTTTCTTTGGGCCACTGTCTCACAAATAATGACACAGAATTCAACACATTTCTATTCATCTACATGGTGTCATGTGGCTCATGGCTTTTATCTCTTGTCCTGCATGTCTTGCTTCCTCTGCATTCCACTGGCAACTCCCTTCTTCTTCCCAGAGTCCTCTCTGCCCTGAAAATCCTGCCTAGCTATTGTCCATTCATCTTTTTATTAAAACAATCAAAGTGACACATATTCAAAGTGTACAAACATATTATTCCACAACAATTCATTACCCCCTCATCTCCACACAGAAAAAAGCAGGCTTCCTTCTCATAACATGAGCCACATAATAAACCAATCATTACTTGGCCTCTCCCACAAGTTCTGCTCCTCCATGGCCCCAGCACAACTTACAGTAGTCAAAGGTTTTGTGGATGGGTTAGGGTTCCAGTCCCACCATGGAAAATTGCCTGGTTAAGAAGATAGCCTATAGAGGCCTCCATATCCTCATTAGTATGAGTCCTCACTAGGTCTACTTCATAGAATCCTGGGAATTTCTATTGTACTTTATTTTTAAATCTCCTATGCCTCTTTCAATCCAGTCAAGTTCCCAAACAAGACTGCATATACTTCTAGGTTGTATAAATAAGGAAATTCAAAATCAGACAGGAGATATTAAGAAATTATATGTCTAATAAATTTTCTATCCATCCAGGTCAGATCCACTCTCTTGTAGAATAATGAATGAAGTTCATGAGAAATGCCAGTTTGATAAATTGAACTATTGTTTTTTAACCAGTCATTGAAAAAAAATCATAAAATAGCTGACTATGTTATGATGTACATACCAGGAAAGAAAATGAAGAGCAATGGTAGCATCTCTCCCAAGGGTCTGTCTTTCTTTTCTTCTTTACTCCTTTCTCTTTCCCTCCCTCCTTCTTCCTTCCATCTTTTCTTCCTTCCTTCCATCTTTTCTTCCTTCCTTCCATCTTTTCTTCCTTCCTTCCATCTTTTCTTCCTTCCTTCCTTCCTTCCTTCCTTCCTCCCTCCCTCCCTCCCTCCCTCCCTCCCTCCCTCCCTCCCTCCTTTCCTTCCTTCCTTCCTTCCTTCGTTCCTTCCTTTCTTCCTTCCTTCCTTCCTTCCTTCCTTCCTTCCTTCCTTCCTTCCTTCCTTCCTTCCTTCCTTCCTTCCTTCCTTCCTACAGTTCTTTTATAAAGGCAATATTGGGGTTGAAAGAAGTGATATTGATACAAGCATAAGGACTAGAGTTAGAATCTACCAAATTCATATAAAATCATAAACTGTAGCTGTAGTGTGTCTGTAATTTCAATGAACCTAAAGAGAGATTAGAGATAGAAGCAAGAGAATCTCCAGAATCTCATAGGACAGCTAATTTGGGATATAGAGAAGAAAAAAAAAGATAACCTTGTCTCAAACAAGGTGGAAGGAAAGGACTGATACCAACATTTACCCGCTGAGGTCCTTATGATCATCAGAGGCACTACATTAACACACAGAAATGCACACACACACACACACACACACACACACACACACACACACAATTGAGAGTTGTCATATATTTAAACATAGAAGCAAGAAAATAATTAATGGTTGAAATTTTCTGTTTCCAAAATATGTGTTTTATTTCTTCTAGCAAACTCTTTATAGATAAATTTAAAATTAAAGTATAAATAGATCTACGCACTAACCTTTTCAGTGCACCTGTACTAATTCACTCTCAAATTCATGGACTCTTTTTCTTAATTGCTATTGTTACATATATTTATAGATATACAAATATATAAATGCAGCCTGCTGAGTCTGTTTAGTGTTACTTGGAGTCGGGATCATCCTAGGAGATGACTAATATTTGTCTTTCAGAAATCCTTAGGTACCTGTAGATCTTGGTCTAGAGATGGAGATCTATTGTGGAGTAATCTTTTTGTACACCATGAGGACACCATGCATCTCTAGCAAGGCACCTTCTGATTGGTTTAATAAAGAGCTGAATGGCCAATAGCTATGCAGGGAAGGATAGGCGGAACTTCCCCGGGGGAAGAGAGAAGAACTGGGGGGAAGAGTCTGAGAAATGGGGATTCACCAGCAAGATGTGGAGGAAGTTGGACATACACTATGGAGGAGAGATAATGAGCCACATGGCATAATGTAGATTTATACAAACAGGTTAATTTAAGTTATAAGAAGTAGCTGGGAGGAAACCTAAGATAAGGCTAAGTTTTTATAATTAATAAGAAATATCCATGTCATTATTCAGGAGCTGGCATCTAAAGAAAGTCCAGTTACATTTGGAGCCCAACATGAAGATATATATATATATATATATATATATATATATATCCAGGACATATGAGTAGCTGGCCCACTACTCCATGGCAGAATAGATAAAAATGACTGGCAGTACTCAGCCCAGCAACTTCCCAGAGCAGAACAGGTAAAGGCTGCTCTTGGCTGGTGCTAGTATATGGTTCTGCTCTCAGAAACCCTGAGGGTGGCAGAGCCAAGACCCATGTGCTGAGCAGAGCTGTAGAAAAATCCTGCAGATGCAAATAAGACCTTTGTAACATTTTTGCAATGTTTTCTCAGAGACAAGGTGTGCAGGAACCTCAGTCTCTCAGGTAGTCCCAGTGCTTGCAGCACACTGATGTGTGTGGCTCCTTTAAGAGGCACTACTGTGCAGCCAAGCACTTGAATGGGTCCCTTAAATAGTATGGAAGCTTGGAATGTGGCATCTGGACCAGCTGCATTTGCACAGAAAGCCATGCCCTGACCTACAAAACCTCTGAACAGATACAATATGCTTGAAAATTTGCTGAGGTGCTGAAGAAAGAAAAGAAAATGAGAATAGACAGTCATAGAAAAAATAGTTTGAAAATAATAAAGTATTTAGAGAGAGAGTAAAGTGATATAAAAAGAATAAGCTATGTAAGGGTGGGAAATATAACACATAACATCTGGATTCTCTATATTGCTTTATGAATTTTAAATTTTGAATGCTAAATAGCAAAAACAACAGCTACTGAGAGATGTCAGCTTGTAGAAAAAAAACTGGCAAATTAAATCAGCCTATATATTTTAAGAGTGTCTTAACTTCAGAGTGGATGTCAAGAAATGTGTTGCATTGTGGGAAAGATCATGCCTTTGTTTCCACAGGAAACAGAAACCCATGGATTCCTTCAAAATTGATAAAGATTAGTTTTTGAGGTAGACCTCCTGAAAAGTCTTGACTGCAGACATGAAGGAAGAAACCAAGAAAAACTACAAGACAGGTGTCATATATGCTGATTTCTCTACATGGAACAGCTCTGAGGCTGGATGAGACATTATAAATACTCTTAGCTACAGAGTCCTCCTGACTTATTACATGCCATCCTTTCATACGGCATGAACAGTGATTTATATGAAGTCCAAATGGACTTATAAAGTTGACATATGTCTTTTATTCTGCTCAAACATAGAGACAAGGTAGGCCAGTTCTTCAAAATTCCTGCTTCACAGAAAAATCTGTCAGATATTCTATGCCTGTAAGTAGCATATGAATATTTCAACAATGCTGAGGAAACTTGGGTGACTGTCCTGGTGGACAGCTGTCTCTTTCACTTACATAATTTTATAAGTTCATTTTTCCTCATTTCCTGATTATTTAGGTAATATTTTATCATTCTCAGATTTCTGATTGGGGTGAATGAAATTCTTACTTGATAACTGTTCTTATTGTATATAGTTTTCCTGTGTTAGAGTTAAAAACCATTCCTTTTTATATAGACAAAATGAGGGGGGGTTGTGGGATAATATTTTTGTACACTGTGAAGATGTGTCTCTGCCAACACACCTTCTGATTGGTTTAATAAAGAGCTGAATGGCCAATAGTTAGGTAGGAGAGGATAGGGTAGGCTTCTGGAGAGAGAGAGAAACTTGAAGGAAGAATCTGAGAGGTGGGAATAATCCAGTGAGACATGGAGGAAATTGGATCTACTGTTCTAAAGAGAGGTAATGAGCCACATGGCAGAAAAAAAGATTAATTAATATAAATGGGTTAATTTAAGTTTTAAGAGCTAGCTTGGAACAAGCCTAAGCTAAGGTCAAGTTTTCATACTTAGTAAACTGTCTCTATGTCATTATTTAGGCGCTGGCATTACAAAGAAAATATGACTACAAGGGTCCTGTGTGATTTCCCCCTTCCATATTAGCAGCTCTACTGGAACTGTCATTGCTTAGGTCCTGTTTAGGCAGCCATATTGTTGAGGTACCATGGTGTAACTTTCATGTTATTTCTAGGAGATACAATCTCAATGTAGACACAGTAATATAATTTGACTAGTCCACTGTCTTTTACATTCATTTTGCCCCCTTTCTCATAATATTCCTTGAGCTTTAGCATTAATGGTTGTGTTAGAGATGTACCCATTGGGACGTAATATCCTACGATCAGTTAATCTCTTCATTATGACCAATGTGATTTTCTGTAATGGTCCGCATCTACTGCAAGGAGAACCTTCTCTGATGTAGGATGAGAACTACTCTTAATTTGGGTACGAGAATACTTTTCAAAGAGCAGTTAGGAATTTGTTTGTTCTAGTAATGTGGTAGTAGTAGGTTCTGCTCTACAATCCATGACTTCACTACCTCTGAATTGGTTAGGTACCCTGTATCATACATTAGTTCCATCCTATTAAGTAGATATGAAATCCAAGGAGGTAACTCTGTTTACTGCCATTGAATGCAGATATTAAACTTTTAGAGGCATCTTGTCATTCTGGCAGTTGTTTTGGTGCATAGATATCACAGCTGGGCACGACTATTGACCTTTCCTTCCATTGAAAGTTTGTATAGTACCATCTTGTACTATGAAAGTTAGACTACAGGCAGGAGGCTTCTCAGTTTAGATCCACCTGGAGCCTTCCGAGTCACCAATCTGAAGTATGTGGTATTACCAGCAGTTGAGAATTACCTTCAACTTCTGAGTGGCAACCAAGGGCAACACAATAGTTTATATAGTTTTGAAAGATGGTTATTATATAAAGCAAGACATACTTAATTTTCTATGATATTTAATTAAAAATAAAATTTTCACACAATATATTCTGAATATGGTTTTGCCTCCCTGAACTCCTCCCAGACACTGCCTCATTCAACATCCACTCAAATCCATTCTCTTTATTTCTCTTTCATAAGAATACAAGCAAGCATCTAAAATAATAATAATGATGATGATAATGATGATAATTCAGACAAACTGGAATAGGGCTTTATACAATATTATGTTATAATTTCTGATAATATAACTAATTCCAAATGAGGTGAAATATAGTAGGTAGCTGTTCTATCCATTACCTTGAAGCACTGCCCCTAGTGAGGTAGCAGGTAACTGTTACACCTGGCTATGACATTGAAGGACCTGCCCCTGGGGTATAGCCTCTCAGGACCCTTAAGACCTGGGATGCACATTCACGGCTCTCTTTGCTTCCTCATGGCATCAGATGCTGAGATCTTGGACCAGGCAAATCAGTGTGGGACATAGATCAGCTTTCCCAGACCCTATAATAAATCTCCCATGGTAGTAAGTTAAACCCCAAATAAATTCTGTTGCTCATTAAGTAGACTCCATGGATTTCTCACATTAATGAAATGTGTAAATAAAAAGAGTACTCAGTTTCCTAATCACATCATCATTGATTTGATGTGTTGATTAACTTATGCAATTAAGTCAATACTGAGAACCATAATACCTAAGGCCAAATTAACAATGAAAATAAGTACACAGCACAGGAAGTTGAGAAAGTCATTTCTTTCATATTATATAAAAATATCCACAAGATAGGAAATAGGCACATATCCAGATTTGGTATAAGTTTGAGAATTTATAAAACTGTATGAATTAATTCCTTAATTAACATTATTATTCTTAGTGGTAAATATGTGTATGGTACAACATGCATCTTTTAGTATATATGCTCTTAGTCACGGCATCTTTCATCATGAGGAGATTCCAATATTTGGCATATTTCAATATTGGTCTGTCAGTTAAAATTTGGAGACAGTGGCATAATTCCAAATAATGAGCATCAAGCTGTGTTTTACAGACTTGAAATTGTGAATCACTCTTTTAAAAAAATTAAAGTAAGCCAGGCGATGGTGGCGCACGCCTTTAATCCCAGCACTCGGGAGGCAGAGCTAGGCGGATCTCTGTGAGTTCTAGGCCAGCCTGGGCTACCAAGTGAATTCTAGGAAAGGTGCAAAGCTACACAGAGAAACCCTGTCTCGAAAAACCAAAAAAAAAAAAAAAAAAAAAATTAAAGTAAAAGTAAAAACTACTTTCCCTGTGTGGTAAAGATGTGCCTTCAATGAAATCTTAAAAATTGGAAATTTACCCAACACAAACTCGATACTATCACAAAGACACTTGTTGAACCATGTTCACTGATGCTCTAGTCATAACAGCAAGAAATTGGAAACAACCTAGACTTCTCCCAGTAGAAGAATGGGTAAAGAAAATGAGGTACATTTACACAATGGAGTATTATTCATTCATTAAAAAAATACATCATGAAATTTTCAGGCAAATTCCTGAGTGAGGTATCCCAGACTCAGAAAACTAAAGATGGTGTATATTCACATAGATGTGGATATTAACTGCTAGTAAATGATAACTAAACTATAGCCCATGGAACCACAGAGGGTGGATCTAGTGTAAGGAACTAGAGGGTATAGATAGAACTCACTAGGAAAGGGAAATAGAGCTTACAGTTATAGAACAATGAAGGACCTGGAAAGGGAAGATCAAGTTGGGAGGTGGAAGAAAGAGGGTATCGAGGCAGGAAAACTGAAGATACAGCTAAAATTAAGGAACATTTGAGTGGTTGTAAGGAAACATAATACAATAGAACATGTTCTATTCCTAAAATATAGACATGTTGTTGGGAACCTCAAAGTGGGCTCAAGAATCCCCCAAATCAATTGTAGACAAATTTCTAAATGGTCTTATAAAATAAAAAACAGAGCCAAATATAGGGGTGAAAGCCTTAGTGATCAGTGAAATGGTGATAGCCACCAACCGTACCTCTCCAGCTCTGTAGCTACCAAAAGTGAGTTACTTCTTGTCTTATTCACACCTTTTTTGACTTGCTGTTCTGCCCTCTCATTGGCTCTTAACCCAGCTACCTTACTTTCTCGTCACTGCCTGTCTGTACAGACCTCCAGGTCTCTATGGTTGGTACTAGGATTAAAGGTGTGTGTCACCATATTTGGCTGTTCCCTAGTATGTCCTTGAACACACAGAGACCCTATCTGCCAAGAAATCAGATTAAGGGCGTGTGCTACCACTTTTGTGTTTAAGGCTTGTTATGTAATCTGACCTCCAGGCAAATTTTATTTATTAACATACAAATAAAATATCACCACATTTTAGCACAAATAATATTATCACTACAATCAATTCTCAGCACAATGATTATTTGCCCCAGAGGGACAGAAGGCAGGAATAAGATACAAAGACAGCAAATAGAGGAAGGGTGAGAAGCATGAGAGAGCAAGGGAAAAAGTAGACAAGGGGCAAGGCAGAGGGACAAGGGTATTTGTCCCAGGTGACAAAGGACTGCCTCTAGATACAGAGGAGCTAGACATGGCCTACAGGAAAATGGTAGTTTAGAAATCTAAAAGGGAAACACTTTTAGATGTTTAATTTAAACATTAGGATGAGGTGTGTAATTTTAATTGAGCATGTTAATTAAATGATAAAAGGTAGCTTTTGATTTCTGGACTTCAATACTTTGATAGCTGGACCTTAGTAGTCAGTCTCGGGGGGAAGATGTGGTCCAATAATGGAACAGACCTTTGTGGCTAGCTTTAGAGATGTAATCGAGTGGCTTTTAACAGAGGGAATAAGGGAGAAGGGCAAGGCCTGCCAGAGCCATGTTTTTCATTCTGTCTGGCTAGAGTCCCTTCACACATATAAATGTGATCTGAATAAACTCACCAAATTATAGAGGAGACAAAATCTGAACTGACCATTTTTTGGTCACCAAATCAAGCTTCCAGTACTGGGATTGTGTTGCATCTAATTGAGTAGTTAAGCAAAGAGGTCTCGTAGGAAGAATACCCAAACAAATCACGGTATTTTAAAGACAACAGGCTGCTCTCCACAAATGGACAACAAGGCTCCGTTGCTGAAGAAATCATCTCCACAACTCATGCAACATAGAAAAATACAGCTGATACCTGTATATAGAGAGATTCATACCTATGTTATAGCATCTTTGGAACATAAAGGTACTCTGCCCACTACCAAAAGAGAAATGTGAACACCAGGCCAGTCACAAACCCTTTGATCTACAATGGTGTCCTGCCTATAAGATATACTAAGTCAATGGTGGAGAAAAAACAAAACAAACCAACCAACCAACCAACAAACAAAACATGTAGTAGTAACCAACCAGTATTTAATTTGACGTATGGCCCATTCCATGAGATGGAACCTATATTTTGCACTACTTGGACCACCAAAAACCAGAATCTAGGTAGTCTAGGATAGTGTAAAACCAAATAATAGTGCTCCAAACAATGTAATGATAAAATGAGTCCTTACGATATTCTGCTGTACTCAGAACAGTGCCTTCCTGAGACATCATCAGCTATCTTCCTGCAGTAGATGGGGAAAAAATACAAAGACCCACAGCCATCTCATGTAAATAGTGAGAGACCTTGGAAAACTCAGCCCTAAATGAGATGTCTTCATCAACTCCCTTCCCTCAGAGCTTCAAGGATGTGAAGGCAGAAAGAGTGTAAGAGTCAGAGGGAATGGGCAACATGAAGAAAACAAGGGCCTTTAAATTAACGTGAGAAAAGTCCATATGAACTCACAAAGACTTAAACAGCACACACAAGTCCCTTGCAAGTTTGCATCCAGGCATCTGGATATATATGTTATGGCTTGTAGTTTAGTGTTTGTATGGGATTTCAGGGTATGCGAATGAGTGGGTCTCTGATTCTTTTGACTTTCAGGGATTGTGTTTTCCCTATCTTCATTTGTCTTGACCAACTCTGATGTGACAGCTTTTGTTTTATTGTATTTTAATTTTATCTCATAGAAGTCTGTTCTTTTTTGTTTTGTTTTGTTTTTTGTCTGTTTGGATGGTTGTTTGCTTGTTTACTTTGTTTTGTTTTGAGAGTGAGCTTCTCTGCATAGCCCTAGATATCCTGGAACTTTGTAGACCAAGCTGACCTCAAATTCAGAGATTCACCTGTGTCTTCCTCCTGAGTGCATGTGCCCCTACAACCTTGGCCTGTTTTTGTTTTTTGTTTTTTGTTTTTTGTTTTTTTTTGAGAGGCAGATAATGAGTAGATCTGGATGGGAAGGGATGTGAGGAGTAACTTGAAGAGTAGAGGGAAGAGAAACTCTAATCTGGATATATTATACTAGAAAGAATCTTTTTTAATAAAGGAAGAAAAGCAAAATAAAATGGGAAAAAGAAAAATTATATTAATTCAAAAATAATACACAGCAAATATTTTTTATCCCTATTAAAATATTTATTGAATGTTAGACATATATCAGTATAAAATGCAATCTGTCAATTCAGAAAAAACTACAACCTTTGATACAATGTGGAAAATATTTTTCTAACCTAAAATTAGTACTAACATTTCATGGAAAGAAACAGTTTTAGTAAAGCACATTGATAATAAAGTGTGATGGTACTAAGTACATGCTGTTATAGACCTGCAAAAGCCAGTAATAGCAGAAAAAGCTAAAATCATCAACAGTGACAACAAATAGAGTCCTGAGGTGGGGAAGATGAGGGAACAAAAGTCAGCCAATGAGGACGAAGGCCAAGAAGCACGATGGGGAACTTTTAGTTAAACATTCACATAGAGCTATAGGACTTTCTAAAGTGGATTGTAAGTCATTGCTGTTCAGACCTCCATATGGTCAACATTCAGAGAAACCAAGATACCCATAAATGTGGTGGTAATCTAATTGTACTGAAATGCGATTTTGATTGTATGTTAATAAATAAAGTTGCCCATGGGTCAGAGCTATTAGAGCCATAGCAAGAGTGTGGCGGTGGTGGCACACGCCTTTAATCCCATAGATATCTGTGTGTTCAGGGATATAGCCAGCATTGGAGACCTATACCTTTAAGACCTAGGGGGCTGTACATTCAGACAGTGGCGAGGCAGTCACGTGTTTGGGTTTACAACCAATGAGAAGGCAGAACAAAATACTATAAATAGATGAACAGACAGGAAATAGGTCTCTTTCGGGAAGCTGGGACACCGCAGGCGGAAGGGTGAGATTTTAACTCTGAGCTCTGACCTCTTGGCTTTCTCTTTTACATTGCTTCTGTGTTTCTTATTTAATAAGACGGTTGGTTACATCAATACATAAACAAATAGTGAGAGGAAAATAAGGGGAAAGACGGGTTTCCCTATCTGAGTCCATATAACATAATACAGAGACAGTCTTTCTCTTTCCTAACTTTACCTAACTCACCAGAGGCTTTGAATCTATCACTTCAGGGACAGAAAACAGTAGATGACCTTATTTAATAGTTCAATATATATATTTTCTGAACTAACAAATGAATGACATCATAGGCATGGCTGGTGTGAGTAAGGAAGTCCTTTGAGGTCTGTGAAAATCTTGGCAGGGGTGGTAGTAATGCTGTAAAGACGTGAAATGAGGTTGCAAGCAATCTTATTACAATCAAATCCTTACCCCAAACCCCTGTCAACATGTGTTTTCCAGCCTCATGAATATTATATTAATATTTAAGACTAGATAAATTAAAGTTTAAAAAATAAACACTACTTTGAATCTTCTTATTTGCCCCCTTAAAAAATATGTAAGGACAAATGTGAACTGCTTCTTTTAGTCATACTTACCAGAAAATGGTGGTATGAACAAGTGCATATAGGATGCCCTTCTGAAGAACATGGAATATGTTTCATGAAATTATAATTATTATAAACAGTAAGTTATATTCATTACAAAACAGTCACACATTTTGGAACTCTTCCAGCATTTTCCCTTTTTTTGTTTTTATTTCTGCTTTTGATATCTCTCCTCACACTCCCTTCTCTACCCTATCCCCTTCCCCATAACTGTTTAACCCATCCTGTTTGTTATTCACTTTTCCCACTTCAGATTTAGTACAACACCTTCCTTGGAAAAAACCACCATACATACTTACTAAATGTGGTGGTATTCTAATTGTACTGTGATTTTGATTGTATGTTACTAAATAAAGTTGCCCAGGGGTCAGAGCTATTAGAGCCATAGCAAGAGCCGGTGGTGGTGGCGCATGTCGGTAGGATTTACTGAAGGAGGCAGAGGCAGGAGGATCACGAGCTCAAAAGACTATGAAAAGACTTACACATAGGAAATAGGTCTCTTTCAGAAAGCTAGGAGCTTGCAGGAGGAAGGGTAAGATTTTAGCTCTGAGCTCTGACCTCTCGGCATTCTCTTTTACATTGGTTCTGTGTTTCTTATTTAATAAGATGGTTGGTTACATCTACAACTAACTTTCTGACTTCCATGGGCATTCCCACTTAGACACTCTCATTTAAATATTCAAGGCTAGAATACACCTATGAAACTGAGTATGTGGTGTTTGTCATACTTCACTCTAATGACTGTGTCTAGCATCATTTATTTACCTGAGAATTTCATAATCTATTTTTTTACTTACTGTAAAAGTCCATTGTGTATATGCATTATATTTCCATTATCTACTCATCAGTTGATAGATATTTAGGTTATTTCAATTTCCTGGATATTGTGAATACAGCAAAAGTGAACATAGATGAGAAAACACCTCAGGGGTAGAATACATACAGTTCTCTAGAGATATGACCAGGAGTGGTATTGCTAGACCATATGTGAGATCTATCTCCAGCATTTTTAGACTATTCACCCTAATTTCCATAGTGTCTGCACCAGTTTCCAACTTCAGTCTGTACTTATTCCATTAATTCAGCAATATTCTTAAATATGTGGCCATAGTCAATTGATGTTTAAAATCTTCTTAATAGTTTTTTTTTTTTTTTTCCTGGATCTCACTCTGTAGTCCAGGCTGGCCTCAAACTCATAGAGATCTGCCTGTCTCTGCCTCCCAAGTGCTGGGATTAAAGATGTGTGCCACCGCCACCTGGTGTAAATTCATCTTAATCTTAATAGTGTTTTAACTGGCTGTTTCCATGTTGGTGTGTGTCATACACTGGACCAATAATAATACAAAAATCTACATGAGCTTTTATGAGTTTTAAAACTGTTAAGCATATAAAAAAAAACTCAAAATAGGAAAGCTCCATTGGATTTACCTTGCATTTATTTATAAGATATCATATATATGCAATTATTTATATTACATATATACGTGTGCCTAACTTTATTTGCATTTTAATGTTATAATGGATTACATAAACTATTCTCACAAAATATGTTATTTAATTTTCATATAAATTGCTATTAATAATATATTAAAAATTGGTGATTTCAACCTTTGTGAAGCTGATTTTCAATGTTTAATGTTTAAAGTATATAACAAAAATGTAATAATTTTAAATTTATTTGATGCGGTCAAGTGTTTGCACTTCCCTTTGTGGAGGTATAGTAAAATTTAAGACTATTTGAGGTATAAAAATTGAACATCAATCAATCTTTTTGACAACAGATAAGGGAACTTTTAAATTCATTTTATTTTTTTAGACCTGCTGTAATTACTACTTTTGAACATTGATATTGTTTTGCTCCTCTAATAATATTACTAGCCAAAAATTTAATCAAATTGCTTAGAGTTTTCAGTCAGCATTCTCATTATGTCAATTTTAAAATGTCATTCATCAATGTTTACCTTTAAGAAAGATTTATAATATTTCAAACAAATCTTTTTTCCAAAAGATGCCATAATTGTTTGACATGATTAATGTTCTGGTCATTGAATAGCCAATGAGGGCTTCTGGATTTTTCCAAAATTATGTCATGCAGCTACCTTATCACCTATTTTTTATTTATCTTCATTGAACTTTAAAATATTTAATGAAGACTAAAGTGTATATTTTTAGTCTTAACTAAATCAAATTAAATATTTGAACAAAATTATCTGATAGCCATATCAAAGTCATTGTAAATAACTCACAAAATAACTCACATGTATTGAGTTCGGGTAGAAGTATATATAAACCTAACTGTAGGTATATAAATTGTTATTTAAAAAATTAATACATTTTTTGGTACTTGAGAGGCAGAGCCAGGCAGATCTCTGTGAGTTTAAGGCCAGCCTGGTCTAAAGAGCGAGATCCAGGGCAGGCTCCAAAACTACCCAGAGAAACCCTGTCTCTAAAAACAAATCGAAACAACAAATAAACAAACAAACAAATAAATAAGTAAATATCTAAAATAAAAATTAATACATTTTTTCAGGCATACATATGAGGATGGTATGAACTTTAGAACAAGAAATTGAAACCATGAAAAGTGGGGAAAGGTAAATTTTCAGCTATGGTAGGAAATTTTACTTAACTTTAAATGCCCTGTGGCATTTCTATGGTCTCTATAGCCATTAATACTATGGTGTATTACTTTGTACATGTTTCAACATCAACCATGAACAGCACTTTGAGGGGTAGAACAATGAATGACATAGTTTCTATGGATAATTCACAGTTATTCTGCAAAGTATTGCTCTATATTCAGATTCAAGCAGTTTTCAGGCTAATTAAGAGCTGGACACTTCTTACATTGGAAAGTTTCAACCAGACTAGGGATCTCTATTATTCTCAAGTCCAACATATTTAATATTCTTCACAATTGTAATATTAAGGCAGCTTCAACCTAATATCCCATAATTATTCCACTTGGTCCTCACAGTAATTATTTAAGTTGCCCAAAGTATGAATTAATGTTTAACTTGAATAAAATGGGTTTAGAGTATTAAGTGATTTGTCTGTAACAACATGACTAGAAAGTGATGAGACTTCAATTATACTTGTAGAAAATTAATGTGAAGAATAATAAATACATTTATTGAAGTTCATTGTATTTGTGCTATGGCTAATTAAGTTGGTAGGGAAAGGAGGAAATGATGAAGACATTTGACATTTATTTTTTAATGTTGAAAACTCAGTAGTATTTCTATGAACAATATATGTGAGGTATGTATCAAATATCAGGGATCCAGTATAAGCAAATCCACTCTAAGAGAAAAGGAAGAGTGCAATGATAAGTCTATTTTTATGCTCAGAAATATTAAATTATTAACTTTTATGCTATAAGCTAGGAATACTATAGAGAGCTTTCGATGCTGAGGTAAGAGTTTGACATATGATGTGAAAAATCTGTTTATAAGAACAGACACAAAACCTTTAATTTAAATGTTCGGTCACCTCAATGTATGTTCTTCCTTTTGACACCATATTAGTCCCAGTTGTTATGATAAAATAGGAAAGGCAACTGTAATAGAGATTCTCACATTTGAGAGGTCTTTACAATTGTTTATTAAGTGGCCTATGTTCACTTACTAGTCTGCAAATGTTACATATAATTTTTGTTTTGTTCTTACTTTTCAAAGATCACCAGAATGTTTCTTTGAAATAGAGTCAAGATAAGTGAGAACAAATTATTATTAATATAAAAGCAAATTAATATTTTTTAAAATCAATGAAAATTCATTTCCTAAATATTAAATGCTAGTAAAATATATTACCCCCACCACAGTCTTATAACTTGACTGAGATCTTGAAATATAGAATAAAATCATCTTCAATTAAAAATAAAATTCCAGAAGTTGCCTAGGTCCTTACTAAGCTGATGAGAAATTTATAACTATATTTTTACAAATTCTTAAAATTCAGATCACATTTTCTTCTTAGTGTTGCTTTAAAATACAATTGGGTAAGGTGTTATTTTGATACATACACATATGTTATATAATATTGAAATTAGTTTAGATATATCTGGTTCAGGCATAAATCATTCTCTCTTCAAACAACAATAAAAACAGACATAAAAGAAAGATATAGAAAATGTAAAATACCATAAAAATGACAAATATTTGAATTATGGGCATAGAGATGAAAATTCCAAGCCAATGCCATGAACCAGATTTTCAACAAGATCAGAGAAGAAAACCTTCCAAAACAAAGAAAACACACCCACACATATACAAGAGTCCCACAATGGAGACAAAAATCTTCATCAGCAATCTGAGGAAGGATCAACAACCAGAGAACTCAAAAACAAAGAATCAGAGATCAGACAAAAGAAAACAAACTAAACAAAACAAATGACTTTCACAAAAAGACCTGAAACTATCTCAAAAAAAGAAAAAAAATGACTATGAACTATTTCAAAATATATTCATCTTCCCTAGCAATAGGAGAGATGCAAGCATAAACAACTCTGAGAGTTCATCTTATTTCATTTAGCATGAAAAAGAACAACAAATGCTAGAAAGTGTGGGAGAAATGGAACCCTTACTCCCTGTTTATGGGATTGAATCCTGGTGTAGCCAATAAGAAAAACCAGTGTAGAGTATTTTCAAAGAGCTAAAAATCATGTATATCACCCTTGACATATGCCCAAAGGACGGGACATCCTACACCACAGTTATTTGTGCAGTTTATTGTTGCTTTATTCACAATAGCTCAAGAACGGAAACAACCTGAGAGTCCTTCAGCTGATGAAAGGTTAATGAAAATAGCCTACATATGCATTCTTGAATACTTCAGCTATAAAGTAAAACAAAATAATGAAAATTTTTAGGTAAATGAATGGAATTAGAAAAGATCACACTGAGTAAAGGTATCTGGTGCAAAAAGACAAATGCTGCACACTCTCTGTCATCAGAGGGTCCTGACTCCAGATCTTCATATGTGGGTGCATATACTGGATGGATTGCAGAACCTGGAAAGTAAAAATGATCATTTCCAGGGTATAGATGTTGGCATAAAATGGAGAGAAGATCATAAAGGTACATGTTATCTAATTGGGGAAATGGAAAGGGGGGTGGCTCCAATGTGGCAGAAAGGAGAGATAAATACAGTAAAAGGAGGGAGGAACGTAAAATAGTAGTAAGGATGTCTGAAAAAAGTCATAAGAAATCACATTATAAGGTAGCTAAGAAAGACTATAATTCATGAAAGTCTGTCTAATAGTATACATATAGAGTTTCAATGAAATTTTCTCATTTGGGCTGACAATAATCCCTCAAAAAGCCCATTTCTCCCCCCAAAAAAATCTAACTAAAAAATCCCAACACCTGTCATGACAATCCCTACTTTGAGTTGTTGGCCAGGGTTGTCAAAAAGGCTGCCAAAATATTATCAGATATTACTATTGTCCTTGGGTGTTCTGTTTGTGGTGAATGGCACATCCCTATTACTGAAGACACCACACACTTCAGAGACTGAGCCCAAAGGCCCCTTTAACTGGAACTGATTTGAATGTGTTTTACCTAAACATGATACTAGAGGTACCATACAGACTTCCAAAGGAGAGAAGCAATCATCAGTTTTACTGAGCTATGATGACTCTACCACAAAAATGATCACCATGGCACAAGAAATATAAGAGTGCATTAGTGGCACACACACCTTGATGGTGACCAGCAGCTCTGTCATTGGACTATGACTCACTCAACAAAAGGGAAATCATGCCTGCTACTGAAACTTAACTAACCTAAGGCTAGTGCAATCACGTATCTTAAAGAAAATCTACAGAAACACGTTGCTAAATGAACATAACCCCTAATTACACTATAAAAAACTTGTTCTTATACCAACAAATAAGTCTAGTTTTCAGATACTGTCAAAGAAAATTTTCTTTACAATAGACAGAGAACACTGTAGAAATCGAAAACCAATTAATGCAGAATTATGGAATCCAGTCCCAAGGGATCCAGCAACAAAACAACTCCTGCATCAAAGGCTCAGGAATAATTGCAGAAGAGGGGTGGGAAGTTTGTAAAAGCCAGAGGATAAGCGAGTTTGCTGTGAGACTATGTCTCCTAATAATGTCAGAAGCTACACGCAGAAAGTCACACCATGAGCGCAAAGAAGAGCTAAACAAAGACATCAACATTAGGAATGCCTAAGTGGATTGAGAAAATTCTAGGAGGCCTCAACCCTACGCAAAGAACCACAGGCAATTAAAGAATGTTGAGAGTGGAAGAAAAAGTAATTTTACTTTGCAGAGCTTGCATATGCTTTATGGAACTGTTGATATTTAAATTACACTTCATGGCATTGTTTCTCCATCTGTTGTTTAAATATTCTTTTACAAAATCTAAAATAATACGTCTTAAAATATTTTGTGACAGAAGAAAAATAATGACTATTTATTTCTCAATTAAAATCATGTTAATTCAATATGTATGCATACTCGTGTTCTCCAATCTCATGAGGGTGATTATTGTTGAAGTTTCCACTCTAATGTACAGATATTACATTCTAAGGGATGGCTGTTTTCTTGGGTGTGATGTACAGTTATGTCATGTTGGGTAACAATCAGAAAACATTGTTCAATCCATGGTATTGAATTGTACAAGATGTGTCACATTTGTCTCCCCTTCTCAACACTTTGCCAAAAGCATTGAAAATGGAAACGTGTCTGCAGCATGTAATATTCATGAACCGGGTTGGGGCTGGTGGAGAACTAACTGCCCCTCCAGGGTCACAGCTGAAGAGTGGCCTACAAGTCTGTGGGCCGAGCCAGGGCATGGAGTCATAAAAAAATAATTTAAATGGAAGAGACAAAGCGCGTTCCTGTTCTTAATTCTGTGTCCTTTTGAAAAAAAATATGGCTTTATAACATTTTAATGACTTCTCAATTCAAATGAGAATATTGACATATAATCCTACATTACCAGACACCCATCATCATTATATTACAAAGTCATCATTCACATGTACAAAATTGAAGTCATGGCAAAAGAAAGAAGTAGCTGAGTATCTTTTGCAGGGGTAACTTCAAAAGTTCCATGCTGATCCTTAGATATTTTGTGTGCCCATGCTATTTACACATTTACAGAACCAATACTGTAATTAAAACACTAAAAAATGTGTGCCACCACTGTCTAGTCTCTATGTCTAATCTTGTGGCTGGCTCTGTCCTCTGATCCCCAAATAAGTTTCATTTGTTAGAACACAAAATATCACCATACTTATTGAAATATTGTCTACATGTGCCTGTTATGTTTATACTGCAGACATTTTTATTTTCATTTTCATTAAGAATAATGATACATTTCATTTTACAGTATACTCAAATAATAAATATGTAGAATAAATAATAACACAAATAAATACAAATGGTAGAAATCAAAATTGCTGACATTGCTCTGCACTGGGACACTTTCCCCCTGCAAATGTCAAGAAGCAAGAGACAGCAAAAGTGATCAGCTACATCACAGAGAAGAACACTACAATTATATGTTACCAGTGTTTTCAATTCACTAAAATGTCCAATACCACTTGACACTCACATAGCTAGACTCCTAATATTACTGGGACAAATGCAAACTAGTAACCTAGGTGTGACAAAACAAGCAAAACACTTGCAATTTGATTGGAGAGAAAGACCTCATTTCCTCTGTGATGTATGTTTGCCGAGAGCTTGGTAGAAAGTGTTTGTAACCGTGAAGTAACATGAGATTTGTACATACATCAGGTTTTTAATTTTTCCCATAGAATAGTGAATAGTTATTCTATTCAACAGAATAATAGAAAACTTTTAAGTTTTAGTTTATACTTTTAAGAAATCAGCATTAAACCATTTGCACTGCAAGAACACAGAAGTTGAGCCTGAATCTCCTCCATGGCAGTTCCTCACACAGGGTCTTCAGTGATGTGCTTTGGTCATCTCTTCTTGGCTCTACACTGGGTTTTCTCTACTTCTTTGAAGGACACTATTGGGAATGAATCCACAAAGCCCACTGTGTGGATTGCCACCAATACATAGTGATGATAATTTTCTTAATTTTTTTCTTTCAAACTTACAATATATATCCATTGTCAATAGAATGTATGAAAAAAGAGAAAATTGATCATTCTCTGCTTAAAAAATATAATACACTTATGCAGATGTAAACAATATAATGCTTCATCAATGAAATAGATAGGTGTCCTCTTTGTGGGCAATGTGATCTAATATGCAAAGGATATGTATGTATATGTGGATACATATATGTTTGTATGATTATATATATATATATATGCCTGTGGAAACAAATGTTTCTGCACCTCAATTATATAACCATCAACAAAGCTAACTCTGTATACAATCTCATCTACTATCACTTAGTCATTCTTCTTCCTTCACTATGCTGATGTGAATTTTGTGAATTCTTTTTAGTGCAAGAGACACTGTTTTCCATGGTAACGTGAGACGACAATGGATTTTGCAAGAAAAATATCTAAATTGTCAAAAATAGACAATCATTATAAATATTCAGACTGCCTCAAGAAAGTTCTGATAAGCAACTGCTAGTATCTTACTTTGAGTATGAAATGCTATTTCTTTTAAGAAATCAGGTTATATGTGAGTTCCTCTCTCTGTATCAGCTAATATCACAAGTATTATGTTGCAATGTATATAAGCTGATGTTTGCTCTTTCAATAGTAGAATGTGTCTCTCTCTGTTAAATAAGGGACACCTACCTCCAGGCATAGTTTATACAACTAAGGAAATTTCTATTCATAACCATAGAAAATTCTCTTTTTCAAAAAGAATGAAAATCAATCAAGATACTCAGTAGCAATATATGCTGTGATTATTCTGTACCAACCAGTAGCATAGGCACTGAAATGAAAAATTAAATAAAACAAGCTTTGTTTGATGCTCATCTGATTCTACCTGTTACATAGAGTACCAAGCCAAGCACACAGCGTATTCTTTGCCAGTTTCCAGGAACTATGGAAACAGTCATCTAGGATATTCTGAGTGTCTGCTCTTACCTATATAATATGTTGCCATTATGTCAAGAGCAGAGTGGACAAAGAAACATGATCTCTTTGTCTTTTCCCCACCTTCCTGGAATTCTTTGACTCCTCCTCATTCTTAGTACCCTAAGATTTTGCTGAGAGGTCCACTTAGCCCTCTGTTGCTGACTTTTTCCTTCTATTTACTGGAATACTTGAAAAGGCTTCTCTTTTTCCTTCTATTTTCCTAGAAATGACAACTCTCTGTATCCCACATAGCTTATTTTTGTTCCTACTTCAGGATGTACATACAGCCCAGAGAACAGCTCAAGGACCATGGCTGAATTTGCTTTAGTTTTATATAGATTTATCTTCTGTCTACTGAAGGCATTGACCTAGCTGCTGCTTATTACAAAATATCTTATTTTTTTCTTGATCTGCATCATCACTCTGCTTGCTTTGAGAGTTGACCTTAATACTTTTGCATTCATATTAAAGTATTTATGGTACAATTAAGGCTTTTAGTCTATTTTGACAGGTATATGGAGAAGTTTTACTTGAACAAGTATAAAACCTTTTGAAAAATCACTTATCACACACTAACACCAAAGAAATTTTCACCATAGTATTACTTTAGGCTTTAAGTAAAAAACATTTGTTTTAGAAACTAGATTACACACCTCAGTTCTTTAAAAATTTTTATTAATTTTAAAAGCAATCTATTTACATTGTAATATACTTTTGGCCAAGATAGAACTAACAGTTTCCAAAGAAAGCTAACAGTAGGCTTTTCTTTATTTCATGTAATGAGTACAGAATAGTCCAGTTCTGAATCAGGAGATCATAGCTACATAGTCGAATTTAATGACTATCTTAAAGAGCTAGCTAATAAATGTGCACCTGAATTTGAGTTTGTGGTTCTCAGATCTTGTATCAGGCACTGAGTATGACTGTTGTTTATTCTGGAAGAAAGTGCTAATCTTCACTATAATATACAATATTTATGCCTGCTATTATTACTAGGTAGAAATACTAACTTTGGCCAATAAATAGTTGTGGATTATATATAAATACCTGGAAAGAACAGTCTGGAAAAAACAGAAAACAATTATCCTAATTCACTGGAAAGGCATTGAGAAATATAAGACCAAGAGAATCTACTCTGATATATTATTATTTTTCTTATCTCTCATACAATACATCCCAATGGCAGCTTCCCATCTTACAGTCCTCTCAATTCTCCCATACACACCTTGCTTCCTCCACAGGGATAAGCTAGTTTTAAAGTATTTATCTATATGCAAAATAAGATTTTACCTATATTTCTTGTATTATGTTAGCTTATTTTTTTGTTCTTTATGGATATGTAGTGTATTATCTCACAAAATATTTTGCTGTCTTTTACAATCAATATTTAAGAAATCCACTTTTTAAAGATTCAGTTGTGCAGTTGTTAAAATATTGGCATGCTCAAAAACAGCAAAACCATAGTGGCCTCTCATATGAACTGTAGTTAGCTATAATCCTAAATATTTTCTTGATATTAATGATACTTAATCCATACATCCCCTTTCTATTCATATGATGTTTCTTTATTAAAGTGAGGTATAGCATTTGACGTGTACTGTTATTTTTAAGTTGTACGTCCAATTTTCTGATCACTACTCTTATTGTTAATAGGAGGAGGAAAAGGTTTCTTTACAGATACAACAATGGTAGTTACTCAAGAGATAAGCAGTTTACTGTTTGGATGGCAAGGCATACTTAAAATTATCCATTTCCTCTTGCTGAAAAAAAGTTATAACTATACAGACAGAAGAAAAATGTACAAAAGCTTTTTATTGTGTGTATTCATCGTCCATTTGATAGAAATAAACACTTGACTGGGAAAATATCTTCTTTTCTAAACTCTATGGGGAACTAAACTAAATCTAAAATGCCATTGTGAACACCAAACACATTCCACTTACATGTTTACAGCATTATTTATTAATAAAAAGGTACCTTTAAACAAAGTTCAATTTGGATTGGCAAATGCTGAGTGTATTTTAAAATGAAGGGAATTTTTGGGATTTCCCTATTAGAATAATAAATTATTTCACTTCATAAGCATTGGTTCAAATATTTTATGTAAATAATTCCCTTTATTTAATTTAGTCTAAATGATGGTTTATCAATATTTAAGTCATTGTTGCACTTACTTCCTTTATTCTAGTATTAGTAAATTGACAGGAAAACATTGAGTACCAATTTTTTGTTTTTCACAATATTTGAAATAAATAAACAACTATTCTTATTTTGATATCTACTTAACACAAGACTGAAGATGATGATGTTGTTGATGAAGGTCATGAACTTTGGCTTGCAAGAATGGTTGAGCAGTTTCAAACACTCTAAGCAAAACTAGTGATCTTGGTTTCTCCATATTCATATAAAAAGACAGGTGCAGTAGCATGCATCTGTAAATCCAGCACCACTACTCTGAGCTAGGAGAAAGAGACAGAGATGCTCGCAAGACAGCTAGACTGAAGTATGCAACACAACAGAAATTTTAGGGACCTTGCCTCAACTAGGTATAAGGCAAGAACCTACTTCTTGAAAGCTGTCCTAGGACTTCTTTACAATTGTTGTGGCATTCTCTCATCAGCACACACACACACACACACACACACACACACACACACAACACAAATAATAATAATATTAATATTAATAATTAATAAATTCCAATCAAAATAAATTTTCTCTGTATCTGTATTTAAGACATAAAAGGAGTATATTCACACTGCCTTCAGAAACCAGTGATAACAGTATGAGACAATGTGATCTTTTACTGTCTCATGTTATATATCAGTTTGCCAAGGCCATGAAAAGGCCAGATGTAGGTAAACACTATTCCATTGTGTCTATGAGGGTGTTTTGGAGTGAAATTTACATTTAAATAGACAAGGTGAGTAAATCTGATTATACTTTCTAACAGTAGGGGGCCTCATCCAATCAGCTGAAACTTGAAATAGAATGAAAAACAATTGGTATTTTCCTGTCTCTGTTCTCACCTTGAAACATTAGCTATGCCTGGATTTTGAGCCTACTGTTATTTTGAGAACTACATCCTTCTTTGCTGATATGGACATCAAGATTGCCCACTAGATGTAAAGACAGTGGATTTGTCAGCTGGTGTAGTTACAAAATACAGACCCTCAACAATAAATTTACATATCTACTTTTATTAGTTCTAGTTTTCTAGAAATAATTTTATATTAAAAGTTCATTTATGAATTGCAAATAGATGTTAGTGACTATTATAGAAGCATATTCTAGAATTTTTTTATAGCTTTCTACCTGATTTACTCTGTTTTCTTTTATTTTTTATTAGAAACTTTTTATTCATTTTACTTACCACCCACAGATTCCCACCTCATCCCTCCTCCTGCTCCTCCCAAGCCTTCTACCCCAGGCTATCCTCCAACCTATCCCCCCATCCCTTCTTCTGAAAAGCTAAGGCCTCCCATAGGGAGTCAACAAAGCCTGGTACATTCAGTTGAGGCAGGTCCAAGCCCCTCAGACTGCATCAAGGTTGTGCAAGGTGTCCCACCATAGGCAATGGACTCCAAAAAGTCAGTTTCATGTATCAGGGATAGATCTGTTCCCACTGCCAGGGGCCCCTTAAACAGACCAAGCTACACAACTGTCTCACTTATGCAGAGGGCCTAGTCCAGTCCCATGCAGGCCCCACAGCTGTTGGTCCAAAGTTCATGAGTTTCCACTAGTTTGGTTTGGTTGTATCTGTAAGTTTCCCCATCATGATCTTGATTCTCCTTGCTCATAGAATCCCTCTTCCCTCTCTTCACCCTGACTTCTGGAGCTCAGCCTGGTGCTTGGCTGTGGATCTCTGCATCTGTTTCCCTCAGTTACTGGATGAAGGCTCTATGGTAACAGGGTATTCTCCAATCTGAACACTGGAGTAGGCCAGCTCAGGCACTCTCTCCACTATTGCTAACAGTCTAAGCTGGGGTCATCCTTGCAGATTCCTGGGAACTTCCCTAGCACAGGTTTCTCCGGATCCCCATGATGTCTCCTTCTATCAAGATATCTCTTTCATTGCTCTCTCACTCTGTCCCTGTTCCAGTTTGACCCTCCCATTCCCTTATGTTCTCATCCCCGATCCTCTACGCTCTATTGTGCCCCATCATCCCCAGTTTACTCAGGAAATCTCATCTATATCCCATTCCCAGGGTGATTCATGAGTCCCTCTTAGGGTCCTGCTTGTTACCTAGCTTCTTTAAAGCTGTGGGTTATAGTATGGTTATCCTGTGGGTTGTAGACTGGTTATCCAATCTGTTTTCTCAATTGTATAAGTCTTCCAAAGCAGACTATAAGACTTACAGGGAGCACGTGATACAAGCTATCATGTAAAAGATTATAAAATCAATAGATTATAATATTTTCTATAAATCTCCAAATGAGTTTCAGTTTCTTCTGTCACATACACTGACACCATTTTCAAGCCTCCCCTGGTATAATGTGTAGCCATGTGGTTGAATTCGAATCCAGAACTCATAGAAATAATCCATTTACTATCACATCAATCTCATGCAATATTCCTACCTGAGCTTCTAAAGATTTTTTTTTGTAATCAGATTAAGCTATAAAATATTCCACTAAGGAAGCAATTTCTTCAAAATGTTAAAATCTCAGTCAAAGTGACACCTTGAATGGATACATGGAACAGCAGAGTTCATAGAATCACTCATTTTCTGCTTTTATGATAATATTCATCTTGGACATTACATGAATAACAAATATATTTTACTTATGGTTTGATCTTTCATATATTTGCTGTTATTTTAGTTGCAACACCACACTACGAACTTGATTATGAATATATTAAAACTTTTCTTACTAGCATGAGAATTGGGAACTTTTATGTAAAGTTATTTTTCAGTGACTAACTTTCATAATTCAATAGACAATAAAAAATTGAAGGTTTATAAAAGCTGATCTAGCTGTCATTTAATGCATACTAGGTTTTGTGCTAACTAGTGTGTAGAGTATCTAGTTGGGAAGGTAATTTTTTTTTAATGCTAAGAGCAAATCTGTTTAAATATGTTTTACTTGTTTCTACAATTTATTGCTACAGTAATTAAATTCTTATTGTTCAGTCAGTAAAAGAAGAAACACAGAGCTTGGAAGTGATACAAATATCAGGAACTCATGCTATGGTTATTAAAAGAGAATAATATAGCTATTTATAGAGTGTCATTATATATGTAAAAGTATGACATTTTACATGTAATTTAGATGTAGTTACAGAATAGCACAAAAGAGAGATAAGACTCCTCTAACCACAAATTAATAGACATATGCATTACTGATAAATATAGATGATAGACAGATATGTGTTAGATGACAGACCTCAGCATGGTCTCCAGTGGCAGTGTAAACCACAGACACCAACATGGTTCCCGGTGGAAGTCTGACCAGTAAACAAGAACCTGGTTTCAGGAGCCAACATAGACCACAGATATCCACATGATTTTTGGTGGTAACACAAGCCAAGAACATCAATACATTACATTCCCAAGGCAACAGAAAGACAATAGACCTAAGCATGGCCCTCAGCTGCAGCACAGACCATGAACATCAGCATAGCTCTTTGCTGAAGCTGTGGTTATGGACACCATCATAGCCCTAAGCAGCAGCACAGGCCACAATTTGCATCTATGTTCATGAAAGAAATTGGTCTGTAATTCTCTTGCTTTGTGTGGTTTTAGTATCATGGTGACTTTGTCCTCATAAAATGAATTTGGTAAGGTTCCTTATGTTTCTATTTTGTGTAATAATTTCAGGAGATATGATATTAGCTCTTTGAAATTCTGGTAGAATTCTGCACTAAAACCTTCTGGCTTTTGGCTTCTTTTGGTTGCAAGACTTTTAAAGACTGTTTCTATTTTCTTAGGGGTTATAGGTCTATTTTGACTATATGACTAGTTTACCTAATCTTGATTTAACTTTCATAAGTTTTATCTCCTAAGAAAATTACTCATTTCTTTTAAATTTTGCAATGTGTGGAGTACAAGTTTTTAATGTATGACCTAATGATTCTTTGGATTTCCTCAGTGTCTATTGTTATTTCTCTATTTTTTTCTGATTTTGTTAATTTGGATATTTTCTCTGTCTTTTTGTTAGTTTGAACAAAGGTTTGTCTATCTTGTTGATTTTTCTCAACTAACCAATTCTCTGTTTTATTGATTCTTTGTATTGTTCTCTTTGTTTCTATTTTATTTATTTAAATCCTTAGTTGATTTCCTACCAAGTACTCCATTTGGATGTGCTTACTTCTTTTTGTTTTAGAGCTTTCAGGTGTGCTGTTAAGTTGATGCTGTGAGAGCTTTCCAATTTCTTCATGTAGGCACTTAGTGCTACAATTTACCCAACTCATTCCATAAAATAAACCAAAAGTCTATTGTAATTTTAGTAAAAGTGTTAATTTTTCAGTGTCATAGTAATTAAATTGCTGATTATGCATTGTGGATATAACACTCCATATTTAGTCTATTTATATACCTGTTACTGCATACACGAATTTATAGTCTTCTTAAAATAAAAATTTCATGCACACGTCCAGCTGTTTTAAAAGTTTTGCTCTGGGCCTTTTGAAAATAAAGCATAGGTAATGTGAATGGCCTAATAGGAAAAATACATACCATCTGCATTTTTTGTATGATTTTGGACTTATATATCAGCTTTGTAAGAAACAAGGAGAAGTTTGCTGTGGGATATGTTTTTGTACACTGGTTTAAGAAACACTGATTGGCCAGTAGCCAGGAAGGAATTATAGGTAGGTTGAGCAGATGAGGAGAATTCTGGGAAGAAGAAGGCTGAGTCAGCAGTTGCCAGACAGACACAGAGGAAGCAAGATGTGAAGGCAGAACTGAGAAAAAGGTACCCAGCCACGTGACTAAACATAAATAAGAATTATGGATTAATTTAAGTGTAAGAGTTTGAACTAATGGCCATACAATTTTTAAATAATATAAGCTTCTGTGTGTTTACTTGGGTCCGAGAAGCTGTGGATTGGTGGGTGAGAAAGATTTGTCCTGACTGAGGGCCAGGCAGGACACAGGAAAACTTCAGTTACAAAAGTTTCTTTATATTTCCACTCCCTTGCAGTACAGAGAATCTGTGGGATTGATCTTATGACCTACTTAGGTATCATGTGTGGGTCTACAAAAAGAAATATTTTTTATCTTGTATTCTATTTCAATATGAGCTTCTTTTAGGCCTGTGTTGGTGATTTTAACCATGAATCCCAATAATAAGTCTGTAAGATTTATCTAGTAAAACAGAATTCTAGGTTAAATTAGAATATTATCATAATAAGATAAGGCACTTTTGAGATGTATATAGATTCTGTCATGGAATTGAAAACAGTACTTGTAAATTTACAGGCATAACAGTCCAATTCTAAAATAAAAAAGGTAAATCCCACGTAGATCAGGTACAACTATATACTATATTGAAAGTCAAGATACAGAGTTAAATGATAATGGAAGAAAAATTAGTTTAGTAATAGGTATAGATGGAGGTAAAAGGAAAAGCGAGATACCAATAAACAGAGTTCCTAGAATCTTTATTTTCATTTTACTTTTATATTATACCAAAGCCTAACTCATGAGTAATTTAAGCAGCTTATGATGAAAATGTAGATTGAATATTGGGGTATTGTTTGCATTATAAAACCAGAAATTAAAACTGTAAATTGGACATTAAGAGTTTGCTTTGTATTGTACAACCATAGTATTTCTCTTTTTTCCATTCTTCAGGAACAGCAGATATTGTAATAACAGTGATAATTCTTGGGCACATAATTTTAACTTGATCTTTAGTTCCTTCCTCATTATTTGATGAATGTATTAAGTTTTTAAGCATTGAAATTGAAGTGCAGAAGTACAGACACTTACTCTGCTAAAGTGATCCCTGGGGGAAAAAATGCTAGATCTTGAATTAAGACAGAAAATCTGATGTACCACCTTAATTTCTTTATCATCATTGCTCCAATGATGCAGAGAACTCATTTCCTTAAATGGTGTTTTATATCAAAAGAAAACAAGCACAGGAGGAAGGTGAATCATCCAAACTTTAAGGACATACACTCCTCAATGTTTTCAGATTCTACATATCTTCCAAGAATAAAGCATTAAAATCTCAAACATGTATGGCAAAGGGTTGGAAGCAATGGAGGACAAATTTCATTGACCACTCAGTAGTATTGCTGAGCATTCTTATTCCTACAGAACTTTATTCTCTAAATTAATCAGTCCACTTAGAAAACAAAAGAATATGGTACATATACCAGGACTAGAATCTGAAAGAATGGAGACCAGAGAAAGCTAAGAGGCAACTTTTTTTTTTCAGTGAGGTCTTTTTAATTAGTTTTGTCCTTGAATCAGCAACTCTGACTTTATATACATTTCTCTTATATATGTAGGATATCAAGCCCCACCAGTTCCTGATAAATCTGGCTACACATTTGAACAATCACAAGGGGTATTAGACAATGTTAGGGTAGGTTTACTCAATGATTGTCTTGATACCATTTGTCTTAGTTAGGGTTTCTGTTGCTGTGAGGACACACCATAGCCATGACAACTTTTATAAAGAAAAACATTTGATTGGAACTTGCTTACAATTTTAGAGGCTCAGTCCATTATTGTCACGGCAAGAAGCCTGGCAGCATGTAGGCAGACATGGTACTGGAGAAGGGGCTGAAAGTTCTACATCTTGATCCACAGGCAGCAGAAGGAGACTGCCACACTAAGCCTAGCTTTAGCATGTAAGACCTCAAAGCCTGCCTCCACAATAACACACTTCCTCCAACAAGGCCAACACCCCTAGCGGTGGCCCTCCCTATGGGCCAAGTATTCAAATGCATGTGTCCATGGAGGCCCATCCTATTCAATCCACCACACCATCTCAGTAGCCTGTCTTTCTTTGGGTGCTTATTATTTTCTTTTCTTCATTCTTCCTCACATTAGATTTCAAATAAGTATAGTTTAATGTACTGGCTAGTTTAGTTTTGAAAACTTAACACAGTTTAGAGTCATCAGATAGGAGGAAGCCTCAACTGAGATAATGCCTCCATAAAATCTGGCTCTAGGCAACCCTTTAAGGCATTTTTAAATTAGTATTTGATTGGGAAGTGTTCTAGGATATTTGATCACATTGTGTGAAGATGTGTTGCTGTTTTACCTCACATGCCTAAGGCACCTTCTGTTTGGTTCAATAAAGTGCTGAATAGTCAATAGCTAGGCAGGAGAAGATAAGCAGAACTTCAGAGCAGTAATAGGAACTCTGAAAAAATCTGAGAGGTGGAGGTTTCACCAACCATATGCAGAGAAAGTTGGACATACAGTATGGAGGAGAGATAATGAGCCAAGTATTACAATATTGATTAATATAAATGGGTTAATTTAAGTTTAAAGAGCTAGTTAGGAACAAGCCTAAGCTAAGACCAAGATTTCATAGTTAGTAAGAAGTCTCTATGTCATTATTCAGGAGTTGGCAGTCCAAAAAAAGAACTGTCTTCAGAGGAGGTCCCAGATCATTGTGTCTGCTGCCATCCTTGGGGTGGTAGTCCTGTGTTCTATCAAAAAGCAGACCAAGGAAGCCATGCTGAGAAAATTAGTAGCAGCACCCCTCCATGGCCTCTGCCTCAGCTCCTGCTTCTAGGTTCCTCCTCTGTATGAGCTCCTCCTCTCATTGCTTTTTAAGATGAGCTGTTATTTGCAAGAGTGAGTAAAATAAACCCTTTTCTCCCCAAGTTGTTTATGGCCACGGTGTTTCATCACAATAATAGTAACCCCAAATAGGACTTTGAGCTAGTTTTTATGACTTTATAAAATATTCAAATCCTTTTATACTCTAACCAACACTTTTGTGAGTCTCTTGAATGTCCTACATATACACTGAAATGTATCATTGCATAGTGTTATTACATCTCTAAAACAAAATACCATTCTAATTGTTGCATATCATTTTAATTTTACATGACTAATGGTTTTGGAATCTCCAACCCTGAGAAATATTCCTTCTAAATTTTCACATTAAAAATTATACTGTAGTATTCTTACTTTTGAAATTGACATGCAAGAGCACTGAAATAATACAACACATATTTTGTCAGAATGCACAAAATGATTAATTTCTTTCATTCTATCATTTACCTTTATGATTTCTTTTTTTCTAATATGGATATAATCTTAGATAAATAAAACTCTTTTTAAGCATTTTTTTATCATTTGTTGCATGATTTTGTGTGTCAAAACTAATCGGCTTATCCTAAGGTCACTATGGCTTCTGTCTTTTCTTCTAAAATTTGGAGAGTATTATCATTTTGTTTATACCTCATATATTTCAAGTAAACATTAATATGTATTATGAATAATGGATCAAAATTTATTTTATAGATATGTTTTCCCAGTTGTTTCAGCATTATTACCTAAGGAAACATTTTTTTTTCTCCTTGTGTGTCTTCTGAATCAATCTTTTCTTTTAAATTCGCAATTTATTTCTGGACTGTATGTATATATTATATCTATTCTGATACAAAAGCAACTCGGTTTTAACTAGCATAGATTGAAATTAAATAATTTTTCAACTTTACTTTCCTCAAACAAAATTCTATTAACTATTTTAGGTTCTTTCAATTTTCAATATGGGATGCCAGTATAAACTTTAAAATTAACTTAATAATATTCATTAAAAATACTTTGAGATAGTTATAACTTCTGCACTGATTATTTACCTATTTCAGAATAATTAATGTATTAGGAGCACTGAGGTTTTCAATGTATAAGCATATATTCTCTCATATGATTATGCTCATTAATTTCTATAAGCAACCTTTTATGGTTTTCTGTGTATAAGTTTTATACATTTTCCTAAAAACATCTACAGAATTTACTAATTTTCATCATAATTTACATGTAATTTTACAAAATTTTATTCTTTCCTATGTTCACAAATCAGATATTTGTTTTATTAGCTATGTCCTAATATTTTTATTACTTTCCTATTTTATTCCAATGCTATAATGATAGACTATTTTATCTGTATAACCATGACAGCTAAAAATATAAATAAATATAAAAAAGAAAACTAAAAATAATATAATATTTATTTTTCCCTCTAAACTTTGAATATATGTCATACTTTTCTGAATTAGTCAGGACATATTGTTTACTGTTTGCTAGAAGGAACAAAATACATTCCTGTCTTGCTTGAAGTCATAACAGAACACTTCAATATTGACTATTAAGCATTCAAATACATTGTAATTAATGGGAGATGTTTCTTTCTACTTTGAAACTTGTCAAAAATTTCTATAAAAAATTAATAATTTTACAGCATAAAATTTATTTATTTATTAAAATAAATTCATCCTCCATACAATAATATATCCTGACCACAGTTTTCCCTCCCTGAACTTTTCCCATCTTCTAGCTATCCCAGATCCACCCCTCTCTGTTTCTTCTTAAGAAAAGAGGAAGCTTCCAAAAGATAAGAGGCAAATAGGATAAAACAAGATATAATAAGACAACGAAAAAGTCCTCATATGGAGACTGGACAATGCAAGGCAAAATGAGAAGAGTTTCAAGAGCAAGTAAAAGAGTGGAAGATACATCTGTTCCCATGGTTAAGGGTCACATAAAAACACCAAACTAATAGGCATAACATACATGCAGAAGACCAGGTGAAGTCTTCTACAGGCTCTGTGCTTCCTTCTTCAGTTTCTGTGAGCCCATATGAGTCCTGCTTAGCTCATTTGGTGGGCCATGTTCTCCTGGGGTCCTCCATCCCTTCTAAGGCCTACAATATCCCTTCCTCCTCTTCCATGGGGTTCCTCAAGCTCTGAGAGGTGAGATCTGATGGAGACCTTCAATTTAGACTCTCTCTCTGATAATATCTGGCTATTGGTCTCTGCACCCATTCTCATCTGCTCCTGGAGAAAGCCTTTCTGATCATGACTGGACTAGGTACAAATCAATGAGTATATGGAGGACATAGATGTGAACTCCTCCTCTTGTAGCCAAACAAGACTTTCAGTGGTGTGACTGGATTTTATTCAGTTTAGTTCTTGGTCAAGAGGATACTGTAGAGATGTCTAATCAACTCAGGCTGATGCTAGTACAGAAGTTTGCATTCTGAAAGCTGACTGTGGAACCACACCGCCAAGGACAACATCCACACAGCTCTTTGAAAGTAGAGAGGTCAAGCTGTTGCCTGTATGGAGTCCTCAGCACCAGGTTCTAGTCTCTTTGGCAGACCACAAAGAGAACCCTGGCACCAACCCAGACACAAAGCCTACAATCTGTACTGCCTTCAAGATATTCTTCTGTATCTTTTAAAGTTGTCAATTTTGTGTGATTAATTTCTTTGATTTGTTCAAATGTTAAGCAATTGTTGTCTTGTTTTAATAATACCATCTTTGAAAAACTTAAAACCATCTGTTTTTATTATATTCATTTCTGTACTAAATATTATTCATCACCACAAAGCAACATTATGTGCCACTACAACTTGTTCATTCAGTCTCAATTTTCATGCCTCCCCCACATCCCAATGTGGTTAGGCAGAACCTGTTACTTGCCTCTAACCAAAAGAATACTTCAAAGGTTACAGGAACAAATTGTATGGTAAATTTCCATCATATTGTAATTTCTTTCTTCTCAAGGAAATGTCCATTCTTGCCATATTTTTATAGATGGCTGTATTTTTGCATCTTATCTAGAAACATGTGGCAAAAACTGTGAGGACACACTATTAGTAACCCATAAAATAAGAAAAACTCATGTCATACAGCCTCCCAAATGTTGAACTCTATTGATCATATCATCTAGAAGTGGACCCTTCACCAGAAGAGTGTTGAGACAAGACAAACTGTTTAGAATTGTGATATGAGGTGTGGAAGCAAAAAAATTTAAAAAAAAACTTGTCTAGACTGGCAGTGGACAAAATGCAATAATAAATATGTGATACTATGACTAGTTTGAGTAGTTACCTTTTGGAGAAGAAAGAAGTAGGAGAGAGGGATGGAGAAGAGCTAGGGAAGGAAGAGAGAGGGAGAGACAGAGAGAGACAGAGAATCACAGAGAGAGAGTACCTTAAAATCCTCTAAATCATGTTACATTCCAATTTTTATGTAGCCAAAATTTTAATGGCTATGGTCCTCAGTGTATACTGAAAGGAATGAATGAAGTAATGGTCTCCCTTTTCTCAAATCTCCTGTCAAGGTAAAAAGTTTACAATCAATGTGAAAAGATGTCACTACCAAGGAAACAGACAGAGAAGAGTCACCTATCTTTCATCTTTCTGAATAAATAGGTAGATTCATTACCTAAAATTACTGATTTTAAAATGTCAAGATCTTGGGGTCAAGTTATATGCCAGAGGACAGGACATGCTGGCTTTCATCTGTTTTAAAAGACACTAAGTAACTCAGTAGACACACAGAGAGGATAACATGCTGTCACTGGAAGTTAGCATTTTGTACATATCAGGAAAAGTTTTGGAAGCTTGCAGTCTAATGCTTCACAAAGCTGATATATGTTTATTTCAGGAAAAACTAAAAGTGGCATCAGGGATTTAGAATGACTGGGGAGGTCAGACAGTTGTCAGTTTCTACACCTTGAGCAATAAGGATGTTAACTTAAGACTCAGAATCAGATTTGTTATGGCATATGAGTAATTAGCACTCAGCTAGAGGGCAAGTGAGTAGAGAAAAGATGGCAATTAAAATCAGCCTTGTGGTACCAACCTTAATAGTTTGCTCATGGAAAGAGGATTTGAAAAATGTTTTTCTTTGTATTATAGTTACTATCACTGTATCTAATAACTATCATCTAATGAATACCAACTCCACCCAAGCTGTTAAATGTCATGTTAGTATAAAGAACCACAAGAGTCAGAGATTATTTTTATATTTTTTTCAATATAGGAAATGAAAATCAAGAGAGTTTGATGATATTCTGAAGATTTCAGAACCACTGTAATACAGAGGCAGAGTCTGGAATGTTCCTGCCAGCATAGTTTCTCTACTTTTTCTTCTGGGTCCTTCAGAAACAACAACAAAAACAAACAAACAAAAAAAAGGAATTTGGTACCTTAAACAAACCCCAGTAGACAATTTCGAATTTGTCTTGGCTACATCAACATTTTAAAAATGTTTATCAGCCCCTTAGTGTTCTATTTTCCCCCAAGCTCAGGTTCTGAAGACACAGTCCTTAATGGAGAGGAAGAGGGGCTCATGATGTGACTTCAACAGTGGCTTAATCCAGTGGTGGATTTGTAGTCTAATAGGCAATCTGAACAATGTTGGTGTGCTGTGGGATGTTCTGTATGTCCTGTGGGAGCCCTTCTTGGGTTCTTTGTGGCATTACCCAGCAGGTCCGTATAGAGGATGATTAGGACCATGGGCCTGAGTGCAGGTGTTTGAGACGGTGTGCACTTGGCTGTGCTGGGGGATGGTCTGTATGTCAAGTTGTTCTGATTGGTTAATAAATAAAACCTGATCGGCTGTGGCTAGGCAGGAAGGATAGGCGGGACTAACAGAGAGGAGAAATAAAAGGACAGGAAGGCAGAAGGACTTGCTGCAGCCGCCGCAATGACCAGCAGCATGTGAAGACGCCGATAAGCCACCAGCCATGTGGCGAGGTATAGATTTGTAGAAATGGATTACTTTAAGATAAAAGGAAATGGTTAATTTAAGATAAAAGAACAGTTAGCAAGAAGCCTGCCACGACCATACAGTTTGAAAGCAAAATAAGTCTCTGTGTTTACTTGGATGGGTCTGAGCGGCTGTGGGACTGGCGGGTGACAAAGATTTGTCCTGACCGTGGGCAAGGCAGAAAAACACTAGCTACATTGGTGGAAACTATATCAGATGGAGATTTTGGTGACAGTGGTTACTGCGGATGTGTCCTTGAAGGATATACTATTTTCTTGGCTAATTCCTCTCTGACTTTCTGTCAAGAAGCCAAAATACTTTGAATGTCTTTGCTGCCATATGCTCCCCTTTGTGATGTACCTTGTTACAGACCTACAAAGAAAATGGAACTAGCTAAACACAGAAATAGCTGAAACCATGAGCCACAGCTGGTCTTTCCTTCTTGTGTTGCTGGAGAGCTTCTCTCCAGGTTCCACCAAGCCCCTCAGTCACACAATCCAAGTATAAAATAATCACTCAGACGCTTATATTACTTATAAACTGTATGGCCGTGGCAGGCTTCTTGCTAACTGTTCTTATATCTTAAATTAACCCATTTCTATAAGTCTATACCTTGCCACATGGCTGATGGCTTACCAGCGTCTTTACATGCTGCTTGTCCTGGAGGTGGCTGCAGTGTCTCTCCCTCCTTCTTCCTGTTTCCCCAATTCTCCTCTCTCTTTGTCCCACCTATACTTCCTGTCTGGTCACTGGCCATTGGTGTTTTATTTATATGGAGCAATATCCACAGCATCCTTGAAAGCTGTTTATTCCAGAAATTTTGTCAAAATTCCAATGTTAGCAAATTTACTGAGAGGACTGGTGATTGATTTCAATAACAGAGATATGGTGTCATAGCTTCCTCAGTAGATCCTCTGTGGCAAAGGGCTCTTTATAAACTATTGCTGGATCCTCCTGTTAGGTCATTTCTGAGAAAATGAAGCAAAACTTTTGAAATAAATAAGAGGAGAGGAATCATTGAGTTATGATCGGGAAGGCTTCGCTCAACCAGGCATTCATGGAGTATGAACTTAACCTACTATAACTGCACAGTGGGAGACTTTCAAACACGCTCTACAGTGTTTCAGAGAGGAAATGCTTGCTCCAAACTATCTAAATATATTTGAAGAAATCTGTCTCTTTTTAAACAACATCTTCAGGTAAATGATTTTAAATTTTAACGATCTAAATCAAATCATCTAGATTCATAATTTTGCATTTAGTATTTCATACTTTCTCCCATTTTCAAAAAAAAAATGTGTTCATGAACTTCAGACAAAAGTTCTGATTTGTCTGGGGAGAGAGAGCCAGGCAAACCTCTGTCAGTTCAAGGCCAGCCTGGTCTAAAACTGGGTTCCAGGACAGGCCCCAAAGCTACACAGAGAAACCCTGCCTCAAAAAAACAAAACAAAACAAAACAAAAATGTTCTGGTTTACCGCTTCAATTGGTAAGATGTTCCATTCTATCACTTTTATTGAAAAAAAAAAATCTCTTCTCTAGCGACAAGCTTTTGTTCCTTTTTTTCAGAAATGTATTGAACATTTTATCATTGATCTACTTCTTGGCTTTCCATTCTCTCCTTCAGTTCTGTGTGTCTACCACCTACAGTGTTGATTCCTGTGGCTACATTGTATATCTTAGCATTGAGAAAAAATGATTCTCAATATTTTAGACTCAAAAATTCATTTGTGTACTAATGAATCACAATTCCTATCCATAAAGACTTTGTGAAAAAAAGTCTATAGTTCAAAAGGTATTTGCTAAGATTTGATAAAAATTATATTAAACTAAGGTTGTTTGGGTGATAATCCTAAATGTGTTATATCTTAAAATAAAAAAGCCAATTTATTTTAAGTGTTTTAGGTCTTCTTTAACTTCCTCAAGAAATATTTCATATTTTTTCATGTAGTTTTTAAGAATCTTTGTTTACAAGTTACATAAAGTCAATGTTAATTTCCAATTAATTATGAATTCTTCATCACTTGCCTTTGCTCCTGATGACTATATCTGCTGTCATACCCACTGAACCATGACCTTCAATTCTCTGGCGATATGCTAAGGATGGAGGTATAACATAACTTAGTTAAATATTAGTTCACTAGTCTTATGGAGCTCAAAGTGCATCATAAAAGCTCTATTTGATTACAGCAGACAAACCTAAAATCATGGTTAATGATGCATCACACATTAAAGAAGGGGCAACCATTGTCCATAAAGAGAGAGGGCATAGAAACAACAGATATTCAGACAACATGAGATAAAAAAACTAATTTGACTGTTGCAGGAATCAGGAATACAATACCATGTTGTACAACTACTTCTTGGAATAACATTATAGTAGGTACCCATATTTCTTTTATCCATTCATCTATTCTCTCTGTCTCTTTCACTCTAACTTTGATCTTGATTTTGTTCTCTTTAGGTTATTTACTCTTCCTCTCTTTCTCCATAGAGAACTTTAGCAACTTCTATTTCCTTTGTTTAAACATTACTCATTGAGACATGAGTCTGCCTTTGTTCTTTAGTACACAGTGAAATAATATCTGACTCCAATTATAACGATTTTTGTGATATTCTCTAATTCTTTAATTCATCTGCCTTTTCCCTGACTTCTTTCTTGAATTATATTCCAACATTGAAATACAAAGAGAGGGTGATTATAATTACAGGGAAAATATTATTTTGTGCCTAGAAATCAAATATTTTTCTCCAATAGTATTTTCATATATATATATATATATATATATATATATATATATATATATATATATATACTGACAATTAACAAGGTAGTTAATTGTGGGCCACATTTTGTTCTTTTATATTTTTTACTATAAAATAATGTGGGTTTCAATTACTTGCCAAGGAAAGATTTTAAAGCACACATATTGAATTCATCATTATTACACTATCCTGACTATCATAAAATTATTGTCTAACAGATTTTGAGGATTATTTTTGTACAATGTGCATTTCAGTTTAATTCAGAACACTAAGCATTTTGCACCGAGAAATCAAACTCTGCAGTCATGTTGATCCGAGTAGGGATGTCAGTCTTTTCCATATGTTGGAAAAACAGTAAATATATAAAAATGCATATGCTTCAAAAATTTAGACATTTTCATTGCCTACTAAAAACATTTATAAATTATGTTAGCATTTCATGCAATGTATTTTTATCAGATTCACCACTACTTTCCCTCTTTACTCCTTTCCCCTTTTTGTCTCCCAACTACATGTACGCCTAAAATTTCATTTATTTATTATTTATGTATATAAGTGTTTTATTTCCGTGTGTGTGTGTGTGTGTGTGTGTGTGTGTGTGTGTGTGTGTGTGCGTTTTACATGCATACTTGGCATTTATGGAGGCCAGAAGTAGATATTATATCCCCTGGAACAAGAGGATATCATATGGCCAACAAATTATTTTGACACATCCTGGGGATGTTCAGAATTTAATCTAGGTTTCTACAAATCCGATCTTAATCCAATCTTAAACACTAGGCTACCTTTCCAGCCCAAATTTAATTACAATCATTTAATAACACAGCAACTTTAATTTGTGTTCACCACATATTTCTGGAATAAAGGAAACCTACATAATTTTCTAAGAAAATGCAAATTAGGCAATTATTTTAACCACAAAATCATACACCTAAATGGTTGAATATAGTTAAGCAAAATTGACAGGCTAATATAAGATCTATCTTGTACATTTATTTAACACTGCCATTGCATATCTTTGTTTTTTTGTTTGTTTTAAGAAAGTTGGATCAAGATTGTTTTGAATATATATATATATATATATATATATATATATATATATATATATATATACTTATATTTAACACTTCTGTGCTATTTTACCCTGCAACAGAATACATTTTTAGTGGCTTATCACAGCACTATCTTTACAATCTTCTTGTTTCCATAGTCAGAGGTGTATAACCAGCTTAACAGGGACAACTGCTGTTGCACAAATCTATGATCTCATGTGTAATTGGAATGTTTATTGCATGTTTTTAGAACACAGTCTCATCCAGTTGCATCAGTGAGACATTCAGCCTTTTGAGGTGCCCCTTCACATCTTGGCACTGGGTCCTCTCTATTACAATACAGTTTACTTCCCACAGGCAGCAAGAGTGCACAATTATGATCTAGGTTATGCCCACACAGAATAACCTCTGCTTTGATTAAGTCACTATTAACTGAGCTCAGTCTCCATTAATACATTGCAAAATCCCTTCCTTTGTAATATAAAATAATATAACTTTATCCTATCTCTGCCCTCACAAAGGAGGAAAGGACTGAGATGATAGTATGAGTTATTGCAAAACATTGTAGAAATATGCACACCAAATATCATAATGCTTAATGTGTTGATTTTTTTTTGTTTGTTTGTTTTTTTGTTTTTTCGAGACAGGATTTCTCCTTGTAGTTTTGGTGTCTTTCCTGGATCTTGCTCTGTAGACCAGGCTGGCCTCAAACTCACAGAGATCCACCTGGCTCTGCCTCCCCAGTGTTGGCATGTCCCACCACTGCCCGGCAATGTATTGATTCTTAAAATTGAGCTAACAACATTTTCAACTTAATACTGTTCTTACAACATTTTAATGAAAACAAGAATCAGAGCTGCAAACCTGGTATCAAAAATAGATACTGCTTATATAACAATGATAATAATTAACATAGTTAATAGTATAGTTATTGATAAAGAAGCTTTCAAAATGTATATAAACTAGCATTCTGAAATGTTGAGTGCTGTCCTGAGTTGAAGCGAAATTTTAGATAATTTTTATTCTCTAATTATTTCTATTATAATATTAGTGTTAGTGCCATTTCACATTTTATGCAATAATTACTGGCATTTGCATAGCACTTCTTATGTGTCAGGGCACTATTACAAATTACACTCATAAGTTACCTCATTTAACTCTCACACAATTCTGTAAATTAAATATTGTTAATACCCTCTATCATGACAGAAGAAACTAAGATGAAAGAGACTGAATGACATGCTCAAGGTCAACTGGGTTTTAAGTGCCTCAGTGAGAAGAGTCATTTAAGCAGACTGGGTTGTGTAGTACTGTGTGGTGATATTTTATTTGTGCTGAAATGTAGTGATATTTTATTTCTACTTTAATAAATGATGCTTGCCTGGAGATCAGAGCAAAAGGCCAGCCATTTTAAGAAAACAAAGAAGTCAGACAAGGGTAGCACAAGCCTTTAATCCTATCACTTGGCAGGCAGAGATCTGTCTGGATCTCTGTGAGTTCAAGGCCATACTGGAAACAGAGCCAGGTGTGGTGGCACATGCCTTAAATTTCAACACTATTTACCCATGGAGGTTTGGAGGTCTGTACAGACAGACAGGAAGTGACAGAGCTGGGCAGGAAGAGGAAATGATGTAACTGCACAGAGAGAGCAAATCAGATAGCAGAACAGCAAGGCATAAAGGTGTGGGTAGACAGGAAGTAGCTCACCTTTGGAAGCTGCGGAGTTGATGAGGTGAGGCTAGCTTGTGGCTGTTCCTAAATCTCTGATCTCTCTCAGGCATTAACCTCTATAATGGCTCCATGTTTTTTATTTAATTTAGAAATTCATCTACAGTACTGTGGGTTTTTTTTTTCTGAATATGAATTGTTTGAGTAATAAGGAAAAGAGTCAAAGTTGTTTTGTTTAAATAAAAGGTAAAGCCAGAGTAAAATGGGGGCAGGTATAGTTTATTAAAAATTGTAGAGAAAAGCTCAGTTTGGAGTTTCCTGAATTTTCTTCCATGTCCTCTTTCTACTCCCCGTCCTCCTTCATCACTCTCTTCCATAAAGGTTTGTTTTGTTTTGGTTTGTTTGTTTGTTTGTTTTAGAGGAGTGTCAACTCTTGAGCCACTGTAGTGGACTGATCTTTCTCTGCAGATTGAATGTAGTGCAGATGTGAAGAAAGGGAAGGCTATGGGAGACAATCTGAACTTCCCCACAGCTAAGAGCTGGAGGACAAAACTGACTTATCCTCTAAGTACCTTATTTGCCTTCAAGATCAGTCTTTTTCTATCTTTTTTTTTAAAATATCATTTTGAATAGAACTCTCAAATAGATGTGTTTTGGAAAAACAAAAAGAAAAGCCAATACTCAAAGCTGTTCTCATTGGTAAATAGTTCCCACTCAATCAGAATCACTAGTAATACAAGAACTTCAATAAGCAGCAGCAGCTGTCTGTCTCTGAGTGGGTTTCAGGATTTGGCCTTGGCATCACCTCGTGGAACACTGTAGGCTCCTGCAAAGACGAAGGACCACTTGCCCTTCTTGCTGTGCCTGTCTGCTGTGTCTGCTACAGAGCAACTTTGTCATGTCCCAAAGTTCCAACCCTGGCCTTGAGGAATCCGCTTGAAAACAGCTGCTCAGCATTTGGTTATCCTTAGTCACTACTCTGAGAAAAAGCTCTGCTTCCTGTATTGCTTGTTTTCTGACCTTTCTTTTACCCATTGCAAGTACACATATTAAAATGAAAATACCAGGGTCAAGTGCTGCATTCTCATTCTGGCACAGCTAACAAGCATGCTCTGACTCAGATTGTTTTTCAAGTTGGGCATCTGTGGGGATTTGAGGTGAGTGGAATCAGAGAAAGGGACAAAAGGAAGCAGAAAAGAAATAGATGTTGGTTTATCTTTTTGTTGTTATCCTTTTGCCTTCTCTTTTTAATCATTCTGTCTTCACTAAGGCAGCAACGAATGCCTATTAACTCATTCATTTGTTCACTCATTTCTCAGTTATTTAGTGCCCAGAACAGTGGAGCCATTAAAAAGGGCAAATAATTGAAAATAATTTTAAGAGCACCAGAGTAACTACAATCATCATTGATGCTCTGTGACATTTAAATTTAGTGTAAAAATTGGCAATTTTTTTTAACGTTCTTCAACTTTTTGGATGATTTATCACATGCTAGGTGCTATGATAACAGCTGAACAATTCAGAAACAGTCCCCATTATCAAGGAAATTATGATTTGAGAGGCTAGATCACCTTTTAAAGCTTTACTTAGTAAGTTCAGTTTGAGTTTAGATCTTAGCTTCCTGGCCCTTCATTATAGTGATTTCTATTTAAAGCTATATTCATCTGCAAACATGCTGATCTCATCTTCTTCTCTGTAAATAGCTCTATGCATTGGAAGCTCAAACTTCTCTTACTAATTATTCCTTTCCACCAAAACCTATGCTAAAAGGGCAGGAAGGGTTCAAATTAAGGCATGGTTCTTGATAGTATGGAATGTGCAACATCAATTACCATAACTAAATCATGCTTTTAGTTTAAAATAGGACATCTCTTGAAACAGATGAATTTGATATCCTTTGAAAATACATTCAGAAAATTCATGCCAGTCGTGAGAGATTTAAAGTATAGACTTTTAACTATATACTTTGATCCTGAAATATGGAATATTTGACATAAGAATTTACATTAAAAATCATTGGATATAAGCAGAAAAACAAGAAAAGCAAGTCTCAGCCTCTGTACCTCCACAAGAACAGGTTTTACAAGTGGAAAAAAAATTCTTATGCAGCTTCAAGACTATAGTTAAGAGGTGACATGAACACAAGAGAATTTTATTCAGCTACAAAAAAAATGAAATGTCATTTTCAAGAACACAAGTGAAACTTGAATATATTATATTAAATGAAATAAGTCAGATTTAAAAGACAATATGTTTAATATCATAAGGTGAACCTAGATTTAAGTGTGTGTTTGGGGAGGTGTGGGAGTGCATATATGTGTGTCAGAAACTAGAAAGTAGGCTATGAAAAGTAAGGAAGATATTCTAAGGTAAGAGGAGAAGGACAAGAGGTTATAATCTGTTACAGGTGACATGAAAGTAAAGAAGGAACAGATTATGGCATCAGAGTTGGAGATAACAGTACTACAGTAAGCAAATTAGAACCAAGTATTAATGATAATACAAGAATAAAATGCCATAATGTGATGTATTACTTTGATTCTAGTTTAAAAATTAATAAGTAAAATAAATTTTGTAGTATGTGCCCTCGATGGAATGAAAGCAATGTTGTTCTGTCTGTATTGGATAATCCCCAAAAGTAGCACAGCCCGCTGCCTGGACAAGTACCTGAGCCTCCTATTTTCCCTAGCTCACAAGCAAGCCTCAGTGCACAAGATGGAGAAGGTATAGACTTCAACCTTCTCTACTGGAGAAATAGAAGGGAGTGAGCATGCCACTTGTGTCTTGATATTTCTATATGCAGTCAAAGGACCAGGCTGTGCATTCCTGTGTGTAGAATGTCATCATGGACTGGGCAGCCCGGGAAAGATAGCAGGGGAAAGAGTAGAGGTTTTGCTGTATCCTAAACATATATCTTTAGCTGTGATTGTGAGAAGGTTTTAGACTTCTGTAAAACCAGAAATTGCTTATAATTAGGAATCTGTATGCAGAAATTCAGAGAAGACACAAAAAACTATAGGTTCTTTTAATCTATAGCCATACTAAATGCTTAAAGATCAAATGACTGAAACTTTTGCCAAAATAATTCAACAGAAGACTTAAGGGATAAACAAAACAAAACAAAAAACAAACAAACAAAATGTAGAATCAACAGTTTTATCTAGTTAAAAGGAGACAGAGAAATTTAAAAAAAATGAAAAATCTGACATCTGGCTCATTTAAAATAATAATTGTTTATGGAGAACTGGAAGAAAAGAAGAATAGAAGAGTAAGGAAATCTCATTCTAGGAAACAATGAGTGAAATTTCATAAGTCTCAGAATGTAAAGGGGACATTCAAAGTAATGGAGTCCAAAAGACCAAATACTAAGAACAGAGTCAGTAGAAAGACATACAATAAAATTGCCAAAAGTCAAACACAAGAATAGAATGTTGAATGCACTAAGACAAAAAGAACCATGACCATAAGACTAGTAATGTGTTTTGAGTAATGTGTTATCCAGAATGGAGTGGGTTGATATAGTCAATGTGCTGAAAATTCAATGAGAATGAAAAATAAAATGTCAACCAGTAATACTCTATTCAGGTCCACTGTTCACAAACTGTTAAAGATGAAGTAACCTTAAGACAAATGAAAGTGGGGGTAGCTCATCACCACCAGGTTATTCTGTAAGGCATGCTGCTTGGTCTTTGAGTTGAAACAAAAGTTTGTTAAGTCACATAATAAATAGCATAAAAAGGAATGAAGCATTTGGTACATAACAAATAAAGCAGTTGTATTTCTAAAAGTTAGCAATGAACTGACCGAAAAATAAAATCAAAGAAACAGTTCCATTTCCACCAGTGTCAAAAACAATGTCCAAAGTGGGCAAAAGATTAATAAAAGAGATGAGAGATTTGCAAATTAAAATATGCAAAACATAGATGAAGACAGGAAACAGTGAAAAGATGCTGCATTTGTCACAGATGTTAGGAAATATTAAAATATCCACATTGTCTAAAACAGTCTATAGACTCAATGTCTCCCATGAAAATTAAAAAGGCATGATCTATAGAAGTAAAAGAAAACCCCTGTGAAAAACATAAATACAGTACTAGAGATAAAGCAATGATATTTCTCCATTTCAGATTATATAAGAAGGCTATAATGATTTAAATCATTATAGGGTAACATGAAAAAGCACATAACAAAATAGAGAAGCTAAAAACAAACCCATAGTTGTGTGTTTAAATGATCTTCCACAATAGTAGCATGAATACACAACCATAAGTTTAGTCAACAAATGTTGCTGTAAAGCAGGAAGTTAGGGCAAACTTAATGCTTGTAGCACTTTTGTAGGAATTTTAAGTATTACATATGATGGATCATTAGTCATCATTAAAAAAAAAATCCTGGGACAACAAGATGTTTCAGTGGATAGGGGTGCAACCAAGCCTGACAACTAAAGCTTTATTCAATTCTTACGAAGTAGCTTCTGTCTTTCACATGCAAGCATTGACATTTACCCAACCACTTTCAGATAGATAAATAAATATAATTTAATATTTTTCTTTTAAAATTTTAAATCTTTCTCTCTATATACACAGGGATAAATAAATGGTGCATTGTGATCAATGAAAGAACAGTAATGCAGGTAAAGCATTAAACATCGATTAACAATTATTTAAAAAAATATATAAACCTATAGAGACAGCAGAGTAGGCGGGGGTCAGGAGAAATGTAAGTTTCTGTCCAGTGAGTGTAAAGTGCCCATGATTGAGTTCTGTGTGTTCTAGATGTCGTCTGTAAAACAGGTGGACTGTAATTAACCATTACAGTATCTTCTGGCTACTTTTATGTCAACTTTACACAGTCTAGAGTCATCTGAAAGAAGAAAACCTCAACTGAGAAAATCGTTCCATAAGATTGGGCTGTAGGTAAGCCTGTAGAGGATTTTATTAATTAGTGATTGATGGGGGAGGGGCCAGCCTATTATGGGTGGGATTATCTCAGAGGCTGATGGTCCTTTCTTCTATAAGAAAGCCGACTGAGGAAATCATGGGGAGCAAGCCAGTAAGAAACTTTCTTTCATGGCCTCTATATCAACTCCTTCCTCCAAGTTTCCACCCTATTTGTTTTCCTGCCTTTACTTCTTTCAGTGATGAACACGGATATGGACCAATAAACTTGTTTCTCCCCAAGTTACTTTGTTCCAGATGTTTCATCACAGCAAAATAAATTCTGTCTAAGACATAGTACTACTCATGCTTTATACAAAGAAAACAAGGAGGCTACATTCTTAGGACAATATCTTCAGAAAGCCAAACACACAATTTCAAACTGGCAAATGTAAAATGTAGTGAAAAAACTCAGATTACTTTAAAAATAATGTATTCTTTCATCACTACTCAGAAACATAAATTTATTTTAGAGAGAAAAAGTTCAATATTTGATATTTTAGCATCATATAAAAGTGCACATTTATATAGTTAACAAGAAAAACTTGATACCATGATTACATGCTTATTAGAATGTACAAGTCTTTTGATAAATACATATTTGTGTATTTACAGTAGTATGATTCACCTTTTAGTCATACTAAGAATTTATTAAGGGCTAATAAATTCAAAGCATCTCCTTTCATGTAGTCCCACTCATAGATATAACAATAATTAAAGGATTTGTGGTTTAATAAAGAAGTTGACTCTAAATGCTAGATTGAAAGGTGCTGTTCAGACATCATGGTTATTACAGATTTTCTTTGACCTTTAAAATGCACTATTCATCTCCACATAATATAAAAATGTGTAGACTATTTTTCAGCATTCTTGGGCTTTTTTATTACTGAAAGATTTATTAAAATTATTATATTATTAAAACATTTTTTTCAATTTTTTTAATTCCACTTTAAATTTATCTCTATGGTCATTCAATTGTATTATTGTGGCATGGTTCCAAAATTAATTCATGCTTTATAAAGTTATCTTATTAAATTTATACTATTTAAGTGATAAAATTTAGTCCTTATTATATATATATATATATATATATATATATATATATATGAGACCTACGTACATAATTTTAATTAATTCTCTTTTGCTTAATGATTCAAGGAATTGGACAGAAAAGTGTTTTCAGACAAGGAGTCAGAAATGAGGACTGAAGACTAACAGCTTCATTAAAGTGTCTTGTCTTGTTTCTCTCTTCCTGAAGTGGCATGCCATGAGTTCCTGTCCAGCACAAAGGGATTTGCCTTTAGTTACTCTTCCGCCTGCTCCATAAAACAATGGATACTCCATCAGTCCCCTAAAATCCCAACCAAATGATGACACCATGGCATTCTGTTGGTGGCATTCAGGCAGCAGCGACAAATTTAAAGGAAAATATGCCATAATGAATACAACCCTTGATTTCCACACAACCAGATGACCATGCTTATGGTTTATGTGACTATTGTCTGACCACAAGAGTTAACTTAAATCAAAGGAGGAGAGAAAGAGCAGCTCCACCCCAGAAACACTCTCAGCTATTACTCTTTTGTCATTTAAATACAACTTTCACTTATGTTTCAGGAAACATAATTATTAAAAATATTTAAAATCACTAAGGTTATTATTTTGTAAAGAGGCAATAACCAAACACTGGCATTTCATTACTTTTAATTTGAATCTTGGATAATTATCCAAGACATCAGAATTAGAGCACCAGGGGTTTGCAGAAACATGGCCTGGACTTCCTATATTAGGTCCCTGTAAGAGCCCCATGTAGTCAAACAACTTTTGTTTCCCTTCATATAAGAAGATTCTACAGCTTCTCAACTCAGAATATGATGGCTACTACACTCCTTGCAGTTAGGGAAGTTTGGTGGAATGACAAATGAAATATAAAATGAGAGTTGGCTCAACATGGAAAATCAATGTTTGAGATGGAGAATCACATTCCAGACCTATAAGATTGAATCAGGTAAGTCATCAGGAGGAAGTAAGCTTATTCTCTGAGGACTATTTTTGGTTCTAGTGTATTTAAATAACATTTAATCATGGCAAACTATTTTCAATTACCCCAGTGGAAAATCATGTACCACTTGATTCAGCTTGATGTCTTTCATTTTAGATTAGATTGAGCTTATTCATGAAAAGTTGTAAACCATGAGCCTGAATGAAAGAGAAAGCATTTCCTTTGTGAAAACACAGGACACATTGTAGAAGCTGACTTGGCAGTATAAAAAGAACTTAAGACAAAGAGGCCATCCTTAGAATACACAATTCACATACTGCAGAAGATTTAGTAGGGGCAGAACCATGATTTGGAGTTTCTGGGTTATGTTAGATCAGATAATGCAAGAGAAACATGATGTAAGTCAATACCATTTTTTGTGACATGTGCTTTTAGACCAAAGTAGAGTTTATTGATGCACATTCTGGTGAATCACCTTGCCCTAGTTCTGTTCTCAAGTACTGAAGTCTCTATCCCTTATTAAGTTGCACTATACTTAACTCTGTTTCATGTAAATGGAAATTATAAACCAGTTCATTTATCTAAATATCTGAACTGGAAGAATCACAAGACTAGAATTGTCCAAACAATTGTTTAAAATTGTTCTTACACTAAAAATTTTCAAGCCAAGAGACAAAGTAAACCTAATTTATCTTTACCGTGCTCACAGGGTTTATTAATAAAAAGTAATTTGAAATGCAGAAGCATGTGAACTTTGGATGAAATCAGCATAAGGTTTTTTTGTTTTTTGGCAGCACTGATTCCTGTTACATTCATAGCTACTGCTCATTATGTATGGCTTCTGCTTTATTGAGTAAATAAAAAAATCAATTAGTAACATAGAAAGAAAGCTAGCAAAAATGAAAATTTGAAAGCTTAGGGACATGGCTAATTCTAATGCAATTTAGAAGAAAGCAAAATAAATTGGGAGTCAGAAGACCTGAGTTCTCTAAGCTAGCATCTGTCTGGTATTATTTGACAAGCTGTTTCAACTAAATTATGAGAAAGCATAGAATATGTACTCATCTTTATACTATAGCAATGCTTGCTTGGTTTCTTTACCTCACAAAACAAACTCACTTATGCGATATGAAGAGAAAATGTAGCACTCTCCAGGGATGAGCTACCATTTTTTTTTTCCATTTCATACTTCCCCATAAACTCTTTCAATTCATCCTAAGGAAAGACTGAGACAAAGCAACAGGTTCCTTTGTGAAAATAATTATATTTGGAAACCATTATATGTTTCTAAAGATTTTCACATATGACTTTAATAATTCATTGAATATTAACATATATTTTTAAAAGTTTTTCCACCTGGACAAATTTATTATGGATAATATTTTTGTGAGTCACTGACATAGACATACAGATAGCCATTTCTTCTCAACAGTCTGTTACATAGGGGGAGTAGAGTTATGTGAACTCTGTTGGAGCTCAACTGTACATTTCCTTTGTACTCATGAAAATATAGTAAAAATATGAAATAGGGACCTTAATCAACTTGGGGTAAGAGCTTTGGAAAATCTTTAGTCAGCTCAGTCCTTTTATGCTGATGTGAAAAAGAAGAAATGGAAACAAATTTAATGGCCATCTTGAAACTTCAAAGTGGCTTTGCAGTCACATGCCAGGCAAATGTGCACAATGGTTAATTACAGTTCACCTGTTTTACAGACGACATCTAGAACACACAGAACTCAATCATGGGCACTTTACACTCACTGGACAGAAACTTACATTTCTCCTGACCCCCTGTTACCTGTCTCAGAAAACCAAAACAAAAAAAAAGATTGAAATTGAATATTAGAGAAATTGATGTTTAAAAGGTACTCAGCTTCTGACAGCAGCTGGAATGCATAGAAAGATAGATGTATGTATGAATGAATGCATGCATGCGTGGATGCATGAATACCTGGATGCATGGCTAGATAGATCATAGACATACTGAGAGGCAAAGAAAGGGAGACAGAGATAGAAAAAATGATGGTATATGTGGAGCCAGAGAAGAGAGAGACATACACAGAGATGAATAGGTGGATTACAGAGATACAGAGAGACAGAGAGAGGGATACAGAGAGATACAGACACATGATAGAAGCATAGGTAATGGAAAGAAAGTAGGGGAATGGAAAAATGAAACAAGCAGGGTCTCTCATATACCCTTTAAGTGCATGTTCCTGTGTCTTCCTTCCAGTAGTGAGACCTCAGATCCTAAACATTGAACAACTTGTGTGTGTGTATGTTTGTGTGTGTGTGTGTGTGTGTGTGTGTGTGTGTAACAGACTAGTGCCCAATCTTCTCAAAATAGCTGTACACATGTATATGTTCACTATACAAACAAATATGTGAAGAGGAAATTCAACCATCTGGGCAAACAATATAATATTTTCAAGAGAAAAATGAAGGAAAGAAAAAAGAGTAACAGAAACCTATGATGCTGTTGTTAATATCTAATAGAGAACCTAAACCTATGTGTGAATGAAAAGATTTAATGGAAATCCACTTCATATCAGCTTCAAGACTTTAGTGAAAAGTATGAGAGAGCTCTCGAATTACTTCTTTTCCCTGATTTCTTTTTTCCTAATTTCTTTAGTTTTGTTAATATAAACCTGAAAGCACATAAATAAAGCAAAAACAGTAAGTCTTTTTCTATTTTCAATACAAAAAATAGATGAAATTACCATAGAAATAGTAAAGTGTAAGTTTCTACAAATAAATTTGACAATGCTATGTCAGTAGTGGGGCTTTAATATCCCACTTCCCCAAAAAAAAACATTTGTTTTGATATCTATTTTAGTCAGGGTTTCACAGTGGCAAGTAGTTTTGTTTTTCTTTGTAGATGTTGCACTCACAAATAAGTGACTTAGGAAAATATTAAGAACAAACTGTCAATAATTTCTTTTCCTTTTGAATGTCAACATTTCTCTTTTTAATAAAAATATTTTTGTACTGAACACAGATAATTTTTGAGTAACACAAAATTGTTCATATTTTTGATTCTTTATCATATTGTTTGGTCCCAGCCTGCCCCCGACGACTTCCCTTCTGGACCAGAGGTGAGTGCCTGGGTCCAGCCCGGACCCCATCCCTGGGCACCAGCCACCCCGGGAGGACCTGCCCAACTTGGCACCAGGCTCTGGCCACCGGACAGCTCCCCTTCTAGCCCCACCGGGAGGGACCCCCTTTTCCAAGCCCCCCGGCAGCCCCTGCAGTCTCCGCGTCCTGCTCCCACGCCCATCTGCCCAAGACCCCAGCCACTTCCTGAGACTTAGAGACCGGCCCCCAGCTCCCAGCCTGCCCCCGACGACTTCCCTTCTGGACCAGAGGTGAGTGCCTGGGTCCAGCCCGGACCCCATCCCTGGGCACCAGCCACTCTGGGAGGACCTGCCCAACTTGGCACCAGGCTCTGGCCACCGGACAGCTCCCCTTCTAGCCCCACCGGGAGGGACCCACTTTTCCGGCCCCCCCGGAAGCCCCTGCAATCTCCGCGCCCTGCTCCCACGCCCATCTGCCCAAGACCCCAGCCACTTCCTGAGACTTAGAGACCGGCCCCCAACTCCCAGCCTGTCCCCGACTGCCATTCTGGTCCAGAGCCTGCCCCTGACTTCCCTTCTGGACCAAAGAGTTGGACAAGAGAACTCCCTTTTGGACAAGAGAGAGAGTCTTCCTGAATCTGTCAGCTCTTTGTGAAACAAGTACACTGATAAGACCAAGAAGGAACCACAAGGAGATGGGCAGACGTCAAGGCAGAAGTACATACAGCAAAATGAAGAGCAATACAGCATCACCAGAACATAGCTCGCCTCCAACATCTAGACCTGAACACCAAAAATTGGAAGAAGCAGAAGAAAGTAGCCTCATGAGTAACTTCATGAAGAAGGTAGAGGCTTGTGTAGAGGAAAAGACAAGAAAATTGGAAGAACGCTGTAAACAACTAGAGGAAAGGGCAAACAAATTAGAAGAAAACAATAAAGCCCTCCAAGAAAACAATAAAGTCCTGGAAGAAAACATTAAAGTCAAGGAAGAAAACAATAAAGCACTGAAAGAAAATCATGAAAAAGCAATGAAACAAACAAAGGAAACAGTCCAAGAACTGAAAAGGGAAATTGAAAAAATAAAAAAGACACAAACAGAGGGAATGCTGGAAATAGAAAACCTGAGTAAAAGATCAGGAACTTCGGATGCAAGTATAACCAACAGAATGCAAGAGATGGAAGAGAGGATTTCTGGCATTGAAGATACAGTAGAAGAAATAGTTCCATCAGTCGAAGGAAACACTAAAGCCAACAAAGTCATGAACCAAAATGTCCAAGAAATCTGGGACACCATAAAAAGACCAAACCTACGAATTATAGGGATAGAAGAAGGTGAAGAATACCAACTCAAAGGCACAGAAAATATATTCAACAAAATTATAGAAGAAAACTTTCCCAACTTAAAGAAGGAAATGCCTATGAAGATACAAGAAGCCTATAGAACACCAAACAGACTAGACCCCCAAAAAAAGTCCCCTTGACACATAATAATTAAACAACTAAATGTACAGAATAAAGAAAGAATATTAAGAGCAGCCAAGGAAAAAGGCCAAGTGACCTATAAAGGTAAACCCATCAGAATAACACCCGACTTCTCAATGGAGACTTTGAAAGCCAGAAGGACCTGGACAGATGTAATGCAGACACTAAGAGACCATGGATGTCAGCCCAGACTAATATACCCAGCAAAACTTTCAATCATCATAGATGGAAGGAACAAGACATTCGAAGACAAAGCCAGATTTAAACAATACCTATCCACAAACCCAGCCCTACAGAAAGCACTAGAAGGAAAATTCCAACCGAAGGAAGTCAGATACACACTCGAAAACACAGGCAATAGATAAAGCCACAACAGTAAACCCCAAAGAAGGGAAGTACACACACACTACCACCAAAAATAACAGGGATGAACAATCACTGATCATTAATATCCCTTAATATCAACGGACTTAATTCACCTATAAAAAGACATAGACTTACAGAATGGATACGAAAGCAGAACCCAACTTTCTGCTGCATACAAGAAACACATCTCAAATTCAAAGACAGACACTACCTAAGAATAAAAGGCTGGGAAAAGACTTTCCAATCAAATGGTCTTAAGAAACAAGCAGGGGTAGCCATCCTGATATCCAACAAAATAGACTTCAAACTAAAATCAATCAAAAGAGATCAAGAAGGACATTACATACTCATCACAGGAAAGATCCACCAAGATGAAGTTTCAATTCTGAACATTTATGCCCCAAACACAAGGGCACCCACATATGTAAAAGAAACATTACTAATGCTTAAACCACATATAAAACCCCACACATTAATAGTGGGAGATCTCAACACCCCACTTTCACCACTGGACAGATCTCCCAAATCGAAACTTAACAGAGAAATAAAGGACTTATCTGATGTCATTACCCAATTGGACCTAATAGATATCTACAGAACATTCCATCCTAACAAGAAAGAATATACATTCTTCTCAGCACCCCATGGAACTTTCTCTAAAATCGACCACATTCTTGGCCACAAAGCAAATCTCAACAGATACAAAACAATTAGAATAACCTCCTGTGTTCTATCAGACCACCATGGTTTGAAGTTAGATTTCAACAACAAAAAAACTACAGAAAACCTACAATCTCATGGAAACTGAATAATGCTCAACTGAATCACCAATGGGTTAAGGAAGAAATAAAGAAAGAAATTAAAGACTTCCTAGAGATCACTGAAAATGAAGACACCACATACCCAAACTTATGGGACACTATGAAAGCAGTGCTAAGAGGGAAATTCATAGCACTAAATGCCCACATAAAGAAGTTGGAGAAATCTCACACTAGTGACTTAACAGCACACCTGAAAGTTCTAGAACAAGAAGAAGCAAAGTCTCCCAGGAAGAATAGATGCCAGGAAATTATCAAAGTGAGAGGTGAAATAAATAAATTAGAAACTAAGAGAATAATACAAAAAATTAATGAAACAAAGAGTTGGTTCTTTGAGAAAATCAACAAGATAGACAAGCCCTTATCCAAACTAACCAAAAGACAGAGAGAGAGAATCCAAATCAACAAAATCAGAAATGAAAAGGGGGACATAACAACAGACATTGAGGAAATCCAGAGAATTATAAGGTCATATTTCGAAAACCTCTACTCCACAAAACTGGAAAACCTAAAAGAAATGGACTTTTTCTGGATAAGTACCACATACCTAAATTAAATCAAGACCAGATAAACTATTTAAATAGCCCAATAACCCCTAAGGAAATAGAAACAGTCATTAAAAGTCTCCCAACCAAAAAAAGCCCAGGACCAGATGGTTTCAGCTCAGAATTCTACCAGATCTTCAAAGAAGAGTTAATTCCAATACTCTCTAAATTGTTCCACATAATAGAAACAGAAGGAACATTACCAAACTCCTTCTATGAGGCTACAATTACACTGATTCCTAAACCAAACAAGGATACAACAAAGAAAGAGAACTACAGACCGATCTCCCTCATGAACATTGATGCAAAAATACTCAATAAAATATTGGCAAACAGACTCCAAGAACACATCAGAACAATTATACACCATGATCAAGTAGGCTTCACCCCAGGGATGCAAGGGTGGTTCAACATACGAAAGTCCATCAATGTAATACAGCATATAAACAAACTCAAAGAAAAAAACCACATGATCATCTCACTAGATGCAGAAAAGGCATTTGACAAAATCCAACACCCCTTCATGATAAAAGTCTTGGAGCGATCAGGAATACGGGGAACATACCTAAACATAATAAAGGCAATATATAGCAAACCAACAGCCAACATCAAATTAAATGGAGAGAAACTCAAAGCAATTCCACTCAAATCAGGTATGAGGCAAGGCTGTCCACTCTCCCCATATTTATTCAATATAGTACTTGAAGTTCTAGCCAGAGCAATAAGACAACATAAGGATATTAAGGGGATACAAATTGGAAAGGAAGAAGTCAAGCTTTCCCTCTTTGCAGATGACATGATAGTATACTTGAGTGACCCCAAAGATTCCACCCAGGAATTGATAAAGCTTTTAAACACCTTCAGCAACTTAGCAGGATACAAGATCAACTCAAAAAAATCAGTAGCCCTCCTATATACAATGGACAAAGAAGCTGAGAAGACAATTATAGATACATCACCCTTTACAATAGCCAAAAATGACATAAAATACCTTGGGGTAACACTAACCAAGCAAGTGAAGGACCTATATGACAAGAACTTTAAGTCCCTGAAAAAGGAAATTGAAGAAGATGTCAGAAAATGGAAAGATCTCCCATGCTCATGGATAGGCAGGGTTAACATAGTAAAAATGGCAATCTTACCGAAAGCAATCTACAGATTCAATGCAATCCCCATCAAAATACCAACACAATTCTTCACAGACCTGGAAAGAATAATACTCAACTTCATATGGAAAAACAAAAAACCCAGGATAGCTAAAATAAACCTGTACAATAAAACAACTTCTGGAGGCATCACATTCCCTGACTTCAAGCTCTACTATAGAGCTACAGTAATAAAAACAGCTTGGTATTGGCATAAAAACCGACATGTGGACCAATGGAATCGAATTGAAGACCCTGACATTAACCCACACACCTATGGACATATAATTTTTGACAAAGAAGCCAAAAGTGTACAATGGAAAAAAGAAAGCATCTTCAACAAATGGTGCTAGCATAACTGGATATCAACGTGTAGAAGGCTGCAAATAGATCCATATCTGTCACCATGCACAAAACTTAAGTCCAAGTGGATCAAAGACCTCAACATTAATCCAGCTACTCTAAACCTGTTAGAAGAGAAAGTAGGAAGTAGTCTTGAACGCATTGGCATAGGAGATCACTTCCTAAATATAACACCAGTAGCGCAGACACTGAGACAAACAATCAATCAATGGGACCTCTTGAAACTGAGAAGCTTTTGTAGAGCAAAGGATACGGTCAACAAGGCAAAGTGACAGCCTACAGAATGGGAAAAGATCTTCACCAACCCCATAGGTGACAGAGGACTGATATCCAGAATATATAAGGAACTCAAGAAATTAGACATCAAAACAACCAACAGTCCAATTGAGAAATGGGCTTCAGAACTAAACAGAGAATTCTCAACAGAGGAAACCCAAATGGCTGAAAGACATTTAAGAAATTGCTCAACATCCCTAATCATCAGGGAAATGCAAATCAAAACAACTCTGAGATACCACCTTACGCCTGTCAGAGTGGCTAAGATCAAAAACACTGAAGACACTTTATGCTGGAGAGGTTGTGGAACTAGGGGAACTCTCCTCCACTGCTGGTGGGAATGCAAGCTTGTACAACCACTTTGGAAATCAATATGGTGCTTTCTTAGAAAATTGGGAATCAATCTCCCCCAAGATCCAGCTATACCACTTTTGGGCATATACCCAAGAAATGCTCAATCATACCACAAGAGCACTTGCTCAGCTATGTTCATATCAGCATTGTTTGTAATAGCCAAAACCTGGAAACAACCTAGATGCCCTTCAACTGAAGAATGGATAAATAAATTGTGGCACATATACACAATGGAATACTACTCAGCAGAGAAAAACAATGACATCATACGGTTTGCAGACAAATGGATCGATCTAGAAAAAATCATCCTGACTGAGGTGACCCAGACTCAGAAAGACAAATATGGTATGTACTCACTCATAGGAAGATGCTAGATGTGGAACAAGGATGACTGGACTGCTACTCACATCACCAGTGAGGCTACCTGGAAAACGAGACCCAAAAAAAAAAACACGGAGAAATGGATGAGATCTACATGAACAACCTGGTAATGAGTGGGAACAATGAAGGGCAATGGTCGAGGGAAAGAGAGTGGGAGATCCTAGCTGGATCAAGAAAAGAGAGGGAGAACAAGAAATAGGAGACCATGTTAAATGAAGACCACATGAGAAGGGGAGGAAGCAGAGAGCTAGGGAGGCCCACGGAGATCCACAAAGATACCCCCACAAAAGACTGCTGGCAATGGTCGAGAGACGGCAGGAACTGACCTACTCTGGTGATGGGATGGCCAGACACCCTGTTAGTTGTGCCATAAACCCCATCCAATGTCTGAGGAATCTGGATGCAGACATCCACTGCTGGACCCCTGGTGGAGCACTGGGATTCTAATTAGTGAGAAAGAAGAGGGTTTATATGAGCGAGAATTGTTGAAGCCAAGGTTGGATAAAGCACAGGGACAAATAACCAAATGAATGGAACTACAGGATCTATGAACCAAGGGCTGAGGGGCCCCCAACTGGATCAGGCCCCCTGAACGGGTGAGACAGTCATTTGGCTTGATCTGTTTGGGAGGCAGCTGTGTGTTGGTGCCGGGTCCTGGGCTCGTTGCATGAGTTGGCTGTTTGAATCCTGGGACCTATGCAGGGATGCTTGGCTCGGTCTGGGAGGGGGGGACTGGACCTGGCTGAACTGAGTCTACCAGGTCGATCCCGGTCCTTGGGGGAGACCTTGATCTGGAGGAGGTGGGAATGGGGGGTGGGGTGGGGGGAGGGGGAAGGGGGCGAGAGTGGGAGAACAGGGGACTCTGTGGCTATTATGTTGAACTAAATGATGTTGTAAAATAAATTTACAAAAAAAATTATTGAATTATTAAAAATGAAATTATATCATACTGACAAAAAAATCATATTGTTTGAATTTTAAGACAAGATTAAATGGCTTGGTTTATCTTTCATTTTTATTTTAATCAAAAGTAGAGAATTGAACATTTGTAGGGATTCTAGTTTCATTGAAAAGTAGATTCATTTAATCTAAGAAACTTAGGTTTCTGTAAAAATCTTGGCTCAAATATCAGTTGATGGATAAATTTTGCTACATCAATTACTATCACCAGTAATAAAATTATTGAACTTTTGGCTTAGTAATAACTTGCTATGACTATTCTCCAACTATTTTCCTTGCTAATGTCAAGTCATCATGGCAATAAACATTTGTTCAATATTTCATGCTTGTTCTTTTCTGAAAATACTATGTAAAAGTCAGAAATAGCCATATTTTAGCATGCTTTATCATATAGTAAAGTGCATAAACTTCCTTGCTGGTGTCAGTTGTTTATTAAAAATAATATACTATAAGTGCATCTCCACCAGTCATCAAATACTCTTCTCTTTGCAAGAGATGGAAACCAATACTGAAAACCACAACTAGTCAAACAGCAGAGACCAATCAATTGTGGTGTACCCAGTCATAAGGGATGCATCTACCACACAACCCCTGCACCTAATGCATAGGGAAATTGTATCAGCACAGAGAACAATGAAGTATATTATGAGATTGTGTCTCCTAAAATGACTGGGAAACTTCACTCATGATACTTCGACAATATGGCTGCATAAATAAGACCTCAACAAGTACATCACCCAAAGACATGCTAATGTAGAAGAAGCAAATCTCATGGAGCTTCAAGCTAGACAAAGAAATATAAAAAATAATAACTTCTAAGAAAAGAAGAATTAGTTTTTCCCAGGAATGAGCCTAGAAGTGACTGTTTATTGCAGTGTTCTACTCTGAAATAGTAGCATTTCTAAATGGAATCAGTGGGTTACCTTTACTGATTTATGAATTTATATATATGTGTGTGTGTGTGTGTGTGTGTGTGTGTGTCTAATACCACATATATATATATCACAATAATAATTATAATCAAAAATGTCTTAAAGAAAGAGAAGACAGAAAATTTGAGGTGTTGACAGAAAATAGGAGGTATTGGAGGGAGGAAAGGAGATAAATAACCTAATTATATTTAATTAATAATATATTGCATGTAATAAATAGCAAAACTGTCCAACAGAAACCAAAAATGAATTGCAAATAGTTATTTATATTTAAAATTTTCTATGCTGACTTTTAAAGCAATTACAAAGAATATTTTTTTATGCCTCATCACAAAAAACTTGCATACTTTTTGGAAAATAAATAAATATTTATGTTCACTCTGAAAAATATGATTACCCTTAAATAATTATTTAATTCTTAAATATGTTATCAAGAAATAATATATATATACATATATATATATTTTATAACTCAGACCTATTATTTAAATAAAACAAAGTGAATCACACCATGTATGTTCCAGGGTTCCCCTTTTAAACATGCCATACTGTATAGATAAGTATAAACTCTTTTGTTTACAGTAGTTTATGTTAATAATTTCCATTTTATAGGATTGGTTGTAGCTAGTTGTAGTGGTGCATGCCTTTAATTCCAGCATTTTGGAGGCAAAGGGATCTCTGTGAGTTCGAGGACAGCCAAGAATAACAGTGAGACTCTGTTTAAATTAAAACAAAACCAAAAGAGATTGATTGCAATATTCATCAACAAACTCAAGTTGATGACATCACAAGTGATGTCCGACACTCTGGAGTGTGAGTGTGTTATACAGGTGCCTAGCTATAGGTGTGAACATTAACAGTTGAATGAAGCAATTGACTTTCAAAGCATGTCTGAACCATAAATTGGGTGATGGTGAGGTACCTCACTGAAAGAGCTGATTTTACATAATATGTGCCAATGAACACATTAGTGCAATGTCGAATATTCCTTTACCCTGTGTAAAGACATGTGGCTGTGATTTGCTTAACAAAAAGCTAAATGAGCAATAAGTAGGTAGGAGTAATATCAGGGACTTCTGGACAGAGAGAGACCTGGGAAGAAGGCAGACTAGCAAGCCAGGTAGAGAAGAAGCAGTATGGGGAGTACAGAGTAAAGGTATCCAAGCCACATAAAAGAATGTAGATTAAAAGATACGGGTTAATTTGAGTTATATAAGAACTAGTTAGGAACAAGCCTAAGCTAAGGCTAAGCTTTTGTAATTAATAATAAATGTCCATGTCATTTTTTTGTGAGCTGGCAACCTATAGAAAAATCAGTCTGCAGTGCATTTCCCCCTTAAACTCATCTCTACTTATGAAATTGAAACCGCTTGTTAAATATTTCTATGGAGAATCTCTCTCTTAAGGGACTTTTAAATTGTAAAATGCATTAGGAACCGCTCGTCTTCCATTATTGTTGATAATAGAATGATAGGAATGACTGTATAGCTAGCTAAGATCAAATGGGAGATTAACAGCTTTGGATGGTTTTGTCTGGAGAGAAACTTTTCGCACAAATACAATAAGCATGATTTTGAGATTATTGTACTGAAAAAGATTCCTATACTATTAGGAGGATTAAGATTTTGCTGATGGAAGGGCTCCAGTAGGCCTGAGCAAGGCAAACAGGGCTCTGGCAGTCCTTGCCCTTCCCCGTTCCCTCTGCCATCCTAAACAATTAGATTACATTCCTAAAGCTAACCATCTTGGTCTAGTCCCTTATTTGGCCACTTCCTACTCCCAAAGCTGACCACCAAGGTTTAGCTAACCAAAGCATGTAAATCCAGCAATCAAAAGCCTTCTTTTTGCCGGGTGTTGGTGGAGCATGCCTTTAATCCCAGCACTCAGGAGGCAGAGCCAGGCGGTTCTCTGTGAGTTCGAGGACAGCCTGGTCTACAGAGTAAGATCCAGGACAAGCAACAAAATTACACAGAGAAACGTTGTCTTGAAAATAAAAAAATACAATAAAATAAAAAAGGCTCCTTTTGGCTACCCTAATTAATATGCCCAATTAAAATTAACCAGCTCATCCTAACACAGGTTTTCCCCCTTTCCCTTCATAAACTGCCGTTTGATAATGGGCCTCTTGTTTCCCCTGTACCTAGAGGCAGTCCTTTATCCCTCTGGGGAAAATATCCCTTCCTCCTGTCTCTTGCTCCTTTTCGCTTCTCCCTAGTCCTGTCTTTGTTTCTTATTCCCCGCCCTTTGCCACTTTCTGTTGAATCCTGGTCTTAGTGAATTCTGTGCATATTCTATACATTTCACTGATATTGAACTCTTGAAGAGTTGGGGGTGGCTAGATTAGATAGCATTTAATGCATAACACATATATTCTTTGTATCTTTTGACCAGATCAGGAAATACATTTTTTGTTGTTGTGTTCCCAGTAGTTACAGATTGATCTTTTCATACATCCTTTTGCTAAAGGCCTGCTGCTCCAAAAAGCTGAGTTGTGAGAATTACAGGGGAGGAAAAAACTCACAGGAAGATACTGTCCTCTAAGTCACGGTTCAATTAGAACTGTTCTGTTACTACATTTCCACAACATTTATCTTTTATGTAAAACTTCATAAGGAAATTTTGTGAACTGAGACGTGTGTGTATACATATGCATGATTATGCACCTTTAAATTGCTTTCCAGAAGAAATTTCTAGCACATTTATGATGATGTACACAAGGAAGTAATGTATAGTTTCTGAAACATAAAACTTTTGCAAGAGGGATTAATATCAAGATTGTGCTATACTAAATTAGAACTAAAAGTTTATAATTTTTTCCAAAAGTCCATTCCTTCAGAAAATGTGACACCCATGAGATGCAGAGAGCTAGCTTGGCAGCCCAGCTTCACATATACTGACCAGGAACAGAACAGCTATTCTTAGAACAGTTTAGAATCAGTACCCAAAGTAAAGGTGGAGATATTATTTATGCGCTACATAAGAAGCAATTCTGAGCATTAATACTTTTTTTTAGATGTTAGAAATGTGTTTAGGGGCCACTCGCTTGCACAGTTGGCTCTTTCCTGTGTCATGTACTACTACTATTTAAAAAACAAAACAACAGAAATTTCCTGAGACTCTTGCTTTGAACTGAGGTCCTTCCTAAGCATCAATGGAGCACTCAGTGCTAACTACCATATAACCAAAGTGAAATTATAAGAAGATGACATTGGAAAACAGATTTCTTTCCTTAGAAACTAAGGATGACAGTCTACCTGAGCGATTTTCAAAGGGAAAACTCTTCTTCCTTCAGAGCTTGGTAACTGGAAGAAACTTCCAGTGAACTGATCAAGTTTTGTTCTCTTTTGTTCCCATCTTACAAAGCCAAATAACCTGCCATTACTCAGCAAGAACTGCTCTCTTTTTTAGGACATAGGCTGACCCTAAATGCACAAATCAGTTTTTGTCTATAAATGAACTTTATGTAGTGTTAGGGTTTTTTTTTTGCTTTGTTTTTTGTTTGGATTTTTTGTTCATTTAACACCACACTCCTTGCCTTTTCAAAGGCTCAAAGAGGCTTTCTCAGATCCTACTGTCTAAAGTGACTTTCACTGCATTTCATCCCATCACCCAGGATATTATCACCCAAACATTTATTACTAGCAATACTGCTTTGGTTGGCAGGTTGGTTTCAAGAGTAGTTTGACTTCCTAATCATTGGGTCCCACCTTGTCCACACAATGTAGCTTTACATACTATCTTGTTTATCTCCTTTTTTTTTCAGAGAACACAGCCCATGTAACACACTAGAAATATCTTGTAACTAAATGAATGGAAATCTTTTAATATATATTCAGCATTTTCATTTCATTTAACAAATGAAAATGCAGTGTTCACTAGGAAATAAAAGAAGTACAGCATATAAGTTAGCACCTCAGAAAGACATGCTCAAACCAAATGATATAGATATAAATATATATTTGTATATATATATGTGTGTATATATATATATATAATGGGAAGATAAAGACATAGAATGAAAATTTACTTTCACCACAAACATAATTTTGTCATCTTGTATGCAATAGTTAATCAGTGTTGACTATTTGATCAGATCTGAGGATTATAGTATATTATGCCTCATAGAATAATGGGGGATTCATTTTGTCAAGAGTTTATAGGGCATTTTATCCTCTTTGAGACCATTAGAACTTCTTAATGAGAGAAAA